>NC_056737.1:1173241389-1173301009 GCF_019279795.1 Protopterus annectens | reverse complement strand
TACACAGATTGCTTTTACTACATTCAGTGACGTCAGCGTACTGTACACAGATTGTTTTTACTATATTCAGTGACGTCAGCGTACTGTACCCAGATTGTTTTTACTATGTTCAGTGATGGCGGTGTACTGTACCCAGATTGTTTTTACTATATTCAGTGACGGCAGCGTACTGTACACATATTATTCAGTAACATCACTGTACTGTACCCAGATTGCTTTTCCTATATTCAGTGATGTCACCTTACTGTACAAAGTTTGTTTTCTTTTTCTTTTGCCTGATTTTTGTGAAACATTTTTTAATATTTTTTGCTGCCGTTTGTGCTTGTGAGACTTTAAAAGGGCTGACTAATGCAATGCAAATGCCAACAGATTAAGGCTCTCTATTTTTGTCTTGGAAGAGTGTGTTGACATAGTTTTCTAAGTAAAAGGATCCCTGTGTGAGCTTTGTGTGCTCAGGTTCCCTGTTATAATAAACTTTGTTGAAGGGGAAGATACATCATTTCTACAACAGCTCTTTTGGAGTCATAGTTCTACATGACAAAATGTGCTGGTGTCCTTACATATGCCCACCTGTCCTTTCTTTTTTCAGTGCTAGTGGGAAAATGGGCAGAGCTTGGTAATCCTACCAGCCACCCTGTACTACATGCAGGACTAAAGTTATGCTCCAAATTTGGGAAAAATATAAACTTCTTAAGCATATCTCTATCATGAAACCTGGTCTTAACAGCAATTAAGGATGCTAAATAAAATCTTTATAAGGCCACCTAAGTACTTGTTAAGATCAAGTCTTGTACTAGAGATTAACAATAGGCAATTACAGCCAGCAGTGACAGAAAGTAAAAAACTTTTAAAACTTGCTAGAACTTCACTTAACTACACTTACAAACAGAAATGTGACAGAACAAAGCATCTAACATCTATTCAAGAAGATAGTTCTTCAGAGGGCACTTTGTGTCTGCCAGCTGTCCATACCTCTCAGCTGTTCCTAGTTTTGTAAACTGTCCCTGATTTTACCTTATATGTTTGCTCTGTACTTTGTAAAATGTTTTGATTTTCTGGTAAAATCACTGAGGATTACAGTTAGTCAATAATGCCACATGTTAGAGTTTCATACTTATTGTTCAGAAATATGCATGTTGATGCAAAATGTGTTGTTCTATTCATTTTTAAGTGAATTAGAGCCATAGTTACAAACTATCCCTGATTCTAATGCTTTTTACCCCATTATTTGTGAATTTGTCCAGAATTCTTAAGTAGACAAGATGATAGGTACACTGATTTCTGCTTGATAGTACTAAGTGCTTCACTAGCTTTCTAAGTTGGTAAAACACTTCAGGGTCGTACACGTCTTTCCTTCTCTTTTTTTCTTTTTTTTCATTGTATCTGGTAGTACATGGAAAAGATAAGCTCCACACACTATAAAGAATTGTGACTGAGTCTTCAATCATAACATCTTTTGCATTTTTACTTGCTGATTTAGAGACTACGTTAATCACATGTTATGGCTACAAAGAAGGGCCAGTTGATCTAAGCGACATACATGGAAATTAAAAATAAATAAATTACTTTTTGACATAAAATCTTTTGATTAATATGAAAGGTTAGTGAAGAGATTGTAGTACCTTCTTGTAAATTTAAACCCCATTGAATGCAATAAATGAGCTTATTTCATATTTTCTTCATTATCGACTATAACATTTTACCAAGGTGGCGGCTTTTCTTGAAGGTATGAGATTAGCGGTCTATGTGAAAGAAATAAACACAATGGAAGAAATAAATACTATACAGATGTGAAACAGTTTTATCAATAGTAAACAACACTTACCACTGGGGTGTCAAGTACATCTGAGCTGGTGGAGGCTTCCATGTCCAACATCTCTGTCTCAGATTCCTCATCTTCCTCTTCATCAACTTCCTGTATTGTAGGTGTAACTTGTGATGGTGGTACTGACGTTTTTTTTTTCTTCTGTTTCTTTTTCTTCTTACGATCAATGTGTGTAAGCTTCTTAAGCTTGAAGGACACAGGTAGGTGAGATGACAGAGGATGATGAATATGGTGGGATGTGTGGCGGTGAACTGGAAAAAGACATGGAGGATAACAACATCACTGTCAAAAGTGGAGCTATACTAAAACCTGATTTCCAGTAAATTATTTAACTGGCTCAACACAGAAAATAAGACATACATACCATTAAGAGCTAGCAGAAGGTGTGCATAGAGTAGGCTGCAGTTTAACAGTGTATGATTTCTACCTTCATGTCTATATTCATGAGGCAACCATTTTTCTGACAGCAGATACTGTATGATAGAAGTCTTGAATTTTACATGCCCTAGTGTATGTCAACAGCATTGCTGCCACATCATAGATTGCATTCCATCCATTTCCCATAAACGGCCTACTGATTCTCTAAATCAGTCACTTACCCCTCTATCAACCAGCAGATTCCTTGACTCTGTGAAGACCAACTCCCTAATGCAAATCACCCTCACTGCGTGCTTTAACCTCCTTAACCTTGTCCTTACAAACTGCTCCCCTTCTGTCACAACTCACTTGGCTTTACCTGCCTGATAAAATTTGATCAACTAGCTGTTTCAATCACCCTTAAAAAAGACTACCCACCCATACTATCCCACAGTATTTGGAGATTATTCTAAAGGCAACTTCTGGCTATTTGCAGATATCCAGTTCCAAGACAATTTATAAATTCTACCAAACAAAACCATTGATGATGCCACCCTTGTACCCTTGCCTTGACATACACCTCAGAATTCTGGTCCCTTGTGAATTAGAAGGGACATTCCCAGATACCATAAGAGTAGTAATGCATTCAGAAAAAAGCCAGAATGGTTGAAGACCTATAAAAATCATCTCTGCAGGAAAAAGAAAAATCTCACAACTTTGTAGACAAATTCCTCTACCACTCCATTAAAGTACTTTATAGGTTCATAGGTTGGTACTAGGCTATCAGCCCTAGGGCCTATACAAGCCTAGCCATAACAATTCCCTGGCTATTTCTTTAAACTCATTAAGCAATACTTTCAGGCATTCAGATTTGGAGTGCAAAGCCAGCTATGCACTTGGATTTACCTCTGGGAGTAAGGCAGTGACAGAGTCTTCCTCCGCTACATTCAAAGCTCAGAAGTACTACATAGTTTTGCTCTGAACTGATCTCCCATGGCATATCCTACTTCATTGCAAAAACTATAACTAATATTATTAAACTCAGGAATGATCTCCAACACCGTGTCCTATTGTAATCCAGCTAATTACCTACAGGTGAATTTGTCTCCAGTTTCATTCTTCCCACACACCTTTGCCCCCCCCCACAATCACCCCCATGTACCATTTGTCATCACCCTTCTGCTTTTTCTAAAACTAACATGGGCTCTGTGGGTCCCAGTAATATTCCAGGATATCCACTTGTGAATATCAAACACTACACATCTCAACCTCTCCATTTCTCTTCAGACTACGTACCCGAAACTTAGAGATCAACCATATCTCTCTCCACAAGGGTGGCTCCACAACAGATGTTGTTAACTATAGGCCTAGCAGTCTCACAGTCTTTGGAATACATTATCAATAAGCTAACGAACATTGAGATAGCAGACCTCCAGACTCTTGACCACAACCAATATGGATCTGTTAAAGGTATATTACACTTCCTCAATCTTTCTTGACAAGGTCACAGAACATTTAGACAAGAGTCAGACTGTTCATACATTCTTTGACACCTTTCCCCATGTAAGACTGATATGCAAATGCCCTTGACTCATTGCAAATCCTAACATTGTCCACTGGTTAACTAACTGACTTCTGGACCAAGCTTACGCAATCCAAGTAGGAGCCATTTCCACTTAGAGTAGCAACATTACAAATTGCAACCCACACACTTCAGTCCTGGGTATTCACCTGTTCAACATTTACTTCTCAGAGGTAAAAATTAAGCACCCAAGGTCTATGGATAACCAAGGTGGCATACGATTACAAACAGAATGCTGTTGTTAACTCTTTCTATGACACCCACATTTGAATGGAAGCCCTAACACAGACCTATGGGCTTACCCTAAATTCTATGAAGTACATTATACCACTAGTAGGACCTCTATCTCCTCCTGTTATCGTTGATGTTGCTCTTAACACAGAACCCCATTATTAAAGACCTGGGGACCCACACTGACAATAAACTCTCTTTCAACCTGCATGTCTCAACTGTAGTCAGAAGTACTTCTGCCTGACAAAACCTCGCTGTTGGTGTCATTGACATTTCCCATTCTGTATGGAAATGTGTGATCCATTTCTATTTAAAACTCTGTACCCTTAGTGCTGGGGTGAGATAGTTAACACTAGATTGCGGAATCTAATATTTAAAAAATAAATCATCAGAAGAAAGGAGTGACAGAAACATTAAAAGTACAGCTGTGCACACTTACCATAAATGCAGATGTTAGCATTCTCACTGCTGCAGTCATGTATCCCTCCCTCCTTTCCCCTGATATCTGCTTTAACATAGTACAGTTGTGCACACTTACCATAAATGCAGATGTTCGCGTGTATTCACTGTTGCAGTCATCACATTTTTGTTATCCCTGCCAGGGTAGCCCTCCAAATACCAGAGGCTTAGTATTTCTGCATCAGTTGTTGTCACTCCAGGACTGATGTCAGGTCGTCAGTGGTATAAAATCAGGCAGCTGATGCTATTACATCAGTTTGTCTTGGCTTAAATGTCAGGAGCCCCCAATAGGGAGCTACGTTATGGTGGAAGAACACCACTAGTAGAAAGTACATACCAAAAATTCCTTGTAAGGAGTGAGAATGATAGAGAAAGAGAGAGAGAGAGAGAGAGAGAGAGAGAGAGAGAGACAGAGACAGAGACAAGGGGGATGGAGTGAGGGAAATCAGGACTGCAACAATGAATACACTCGAACATCTACATTTATGGTAAGTGTACACAACTGTACTATGTTATTTGTATTTCACTGTTGCAGTCATCACATTGGGGGCTGGCTAGGATGCCCTGCAAGACTGCAGTGGCAAAGCCTGCCCTGGATTTAGAGAAGATAGGCAGGTGTAATTCTTGGTGAAGGTATGAACAGATGTCCATGTTGCACCCTCCAGCATGTCCCTGGTGGGGGCCCTCTAAGAAAAACTGCAGAAGTGGAGGTTACTCTGAGGGAATGTGTCCTGACCCCCTTTGGGAGTGGTTTCCCATTGTGACTGTAGCAGAAATGGATGCAGTGTGCTATCCATTTGGAGACTGTTTGGATATGGCCTTGCCCTCTGCCCCTGCAGCAAAGCTGACTAGCAATTGATCAGTTTTTCTAAAAGATTTAGTCCTGTCCAGACGGAATTTGAGCTGTCTGTGCATGTCTAGAGAGTGCAGGATACTCCCCCCTTGTTCTGTGGATTAGGGGAAAAGGTGGGCAAATGTATGGATTCTTTGAGAGTCACACTGGGCACCACTTTAGGCATGAAGGATGGGTTAGTCCTGAGGGAGACCCTGTCAACATGGAAAATGATGAAGGGTACTACAGCCATAAGCACTTGTAGCTCAGATACTCTTCTAGCTGAAGTGATGGCCAGAAGCAAGGCTGTCTTCCAAGAGAGAAATTTTAACTCTGCTGAAGCTGCAGGTGCAAAGGGGGGTTGGGTGAGCATTTCCAACACAAAGTTAAGGTCCCAAGCTGGGGTAGGAACTCTTCAGAGTGGCCTTACGTTGTTAGCCCCTTTTAGGTACTGTTTGATAACAGGGTGTGAGAAGAGAGGTGGCTCTGTGCTGAAATGAGCAGAGATGGCTGAGGCATTAATTTTAATAGAAGAAAAGGATAGACCCCTGTGTAGTAGGTCTGCCAGGTAATCTAGGATGAGCGGTAGGAAGGGCTGTTCTGTTCCGGCCCTCTTAGCCTGGATCCAGGTGCAAATCTTTTTCCACTTGTCAGCAGAAGACTTTCTAGTGCTGGGGAGCCTGGCCTCATGTATAACATCTAGAACTTGTTTGCTTAGACTGGCAGTTTGAGGAGTGGTCAGGGAATAAGCCAGGCTGCCAGGTTGAGGGTCTGCAATTGGGAATACATTAATTCTCCATTCCTCTGGGTCAGGAGTGTTGGAATCTGAGGTAGATGTCATGGTGGCAGGGGTGACAGGCTGCATAGCAGTGGGTACCATTGCTGTCATGGCCAGTCTGGGGCAATCAGGATTGCCCTTGGTTTTTCCTCCCTTATTTTGAGCAGTACCCTTGAAATGAGTGGTAGAGGGGGAAATGCATAGACTGAGAGGTTTACCCACTGGAAGTATACAGCATCCACTTTCCAAACCTTGCTGTGAGGTTCCCTGGTGCAGAATTTGTTGAGCTGATGATTGTAGTGGGAGGCAAAGAGGTCGACCTTTGGGGTGCCCCATTTCTGGGTTACAAGGGTGAAGGTTCTGTGGTCTAGCTGCCACTCATGTGGATCTAGCAGGCTTCTGCTTAAGTTGTCTGCCAGAGAGTTTAGAGAGCCTGGCAGGAATTGTGCTAACAGGTGTAGTTGCATGGCTGAGGCCATGTGCCAAAGAGTCATGGCGAGCCTGCACAGAGGATAAGAGTGAGTCCCTCCCTGCTTGTTAATATACCACTTTACTGTGGTGTTGTCTGTTTTGATCAGTAGGGGCCCCATGGAGAGTAGGGGTCTGAAAGTTGTCAGGGCTTGCTGAACAGCTAACATCTCTTTTTGGTTGATGTACAGATGTATTTGATTTGGGCTCCATTGGCCCTGAATGCACCTGCCGTCCAGGTGAGCCCCCCCAGGCATAGTCTGATGCATCTGTGGTGAGGGTCTGGGTGGCATGGGGTTGTGAGAAGGGAAGTCCCTTGTTATGGTAGCATGCTGCTGCCTACCAAAGAAAATCTTTACTTAGACAAGGTATCATTGGTATAAGAGTTTCCAGGTCTTGAGAGTGTTGACAACAAAGGCTTTTTAGGTACCATTGTAGTTTCCTCATATGCAGTCTGGCATATGGAATGAGTAGAATGCAGGAGGCCATGAACCCCACAGCTTGCAGGATTTTCATTGCGGATAACTGGGTCCTGGTGGCTAGTTGAGAGAAGTAGGCTGTCAGGTAGGCTTGTTTTTCTGGATTAAGGAATGCCATCTGGGAATACAATTCTTTGTGTGGGGACTAATTTGGATTTCTTTTCATTGATAGCATACCCCAGGGAGGTCAGTAGATCCTTTACAAAGGTCAGGTGCTATAGCAGCTTTTCCTGACTGTCTGCCTGAATCAGGCAGTCATCTAAGTAGGGGTAAATTTGAATATTTCTTTGTCTGCAAAAAGCAACGGCAGGAGCCAGACATTTTGTGAAAACTCTGGGAGCAGTGGATAAGCCAAAGAGAAGCACAGAGAATTGAAAGTGCTTTGATCCTGCCCTGAAACATAGGTATTTCCTGCATGACTCCCTATTTGGGATGTGTAGGTAGTCCTCTTTTAGGTCTAGGGTGGCTAACCAAGCATCCTTGGAAAGCATAGGTAGAAGCTGCTGGAGGGTGAGCATTTTGAATTTTGGTATCACCCAAAAGGTGTTTAGAATGGATAGCTTGAGGATTGGGTGCCAGATGCCCTCTTTTCTGGGTACCAGGAAGAGTCTAGAGTAGAAACCTTGGCCTATCTGTCTGCAGAAACATGCTCTATTGCCCTCATGGAGAGCAGGGACACAGTTGAGGACCCAGCGGTTGTTGGTAATGGTGGCCAAGTTGCTTACGTGGAAGGCGAGTTTTCCGCCTAAGGGCACGAGCAGGTGGGCAGAGGGAGGGGGTGGAAGTGAAAAGTCACTGTAAGTTTTTATCATAAGGGGGTGGCTTTGCACTCCCTGATTTTGAAGAGAAGGAACTCCATTGCTTAGTTCTCTGCTTCCCCTGGGTCTGGGCTGAGCTAGCCTGGAGGGGACAGGAAAGGACCAGTGCTTGGAGGGGCAATGCCTACTGAGCCTCAGTGGCTGGACCTGTAAGAAGTCTTTAACTGTCTGCATAGATTTAGCTTTTTATTCCATCTTTTTTAAGACCTCTTCTGCCTTGGTACCAAATAAGTTGTCTTTGTGCAAGGGTGCATCCAATATTTTGGATTTGACATGGTCTGGCAAGGTCTGTTCCTTAAGCCAAGCATGCCTTCTAAGGACAGAACCAGTGACTGCTGCTCTACAAGATGCTTCTAGGGCATCAAAACCACATTATAAGGTGTGCTTAGTTACTTGACTTGCAGAATGCATTAACTCTTATAACTCTTTAATCTGAAGTAGGGAGTTCATTTGTCAGCAACCTGTGGGTCTTGGATCCGATATCGGATCCGAGCCAGCAACTAGTTTCAAGCTAATGGATCTGAGCTCCTAGCTCCTCCCTTCACCCATAATCCCCTGCTAACCCTCCATGACCTCAGATCTAGTTTGCCGCGCTTGTGGATAGCTGGATCCCCTTGAGCTCAGCAAGTGAATTGTCAGATAAGTGTAGTTTTTCTGTCAAACTTTCCTTTTTTGTCTCAAAATATAAAGTGTGTAAGTGTTAGGTACCCTTTAGTACAAAAATATTTTTCTTTAATTAGTTTTTTCCCTCCCTTCGTTTGGTCATTAGTGAGTGTGTGTGTGTGTTGTGTTTTTGGGGCCTGTGTGTTTGTATAGTTCTACCTTTTACTTTTAAGTATGGCTGAGGCCCCAAAAGCTATTTTTTCGAAATGTACCGAGTGTGGCCATAAGCTCTCCCCGGCTGATGGCCACACTCAGTGCGTTTGGTGCCCTGGGGTTGAACACCTCTCCTCAGGCTGTACCATTTGTGCAGCATTTAACCCCAGGGCACTGAAAGAGCAGAGGTCGAAGCTGGTCTTGGTGGGACTTTTACCCCCGGACACAGCTCCGGCCTCCGCTGCTCCCGTGGCTCCACCACAGCCTGTGGTTGCTGCCATTCCTGCTCCCCTTCCTCCGTCCGGGACTCAAACTCCCGCTAAAGCGTCGGAGGACAGGGAGGCCAGGAGGGAGAAATGGAGGGAGAAGCACCACAAGCGGCGGGCCGAGACCTCCGTTTCGGCCCGCCAGCTGCTGGCTTCTCCCTCCACTGCTTCTAGGTCTCCTCCTCCTTGGCTCCGATCCCCTTGTTTCTCCCCGGGGCCCGAGGAGGAGGAGGCCCAATCTCCATCGAGGTCATCGAGGCGGCATTCCAGGCCTGCCTCGGTGACCTCCTCGAGATCTACTTTTAGTATGTCCGATGCAGACTTGGACCGGATGATGCGAAGGTTCATCCAGGCCCAGCTGCAGATGGGAGTGCTCTTGCCTCCCCCCCCCCTTCGGGGGGGAGCTCAACACCTTTTTTCCACTCTATTGCTCCTTCTCTGACCCGCTATCTGGGTTCGGAGCGTTCAGAGCCGAGCAGCGTTGGAGCCGGGGGTGGGTTGGCACCGACAGTACTCGGTACTTCGGATCCGACCCTGCCCTCGAGCCTGTCAGATCCGACCGCTCGGAGCCATGGCCCGAGCTTCAGATCCGGGGGATTCAGTGTGCCTTTGGCTCCGTCCAGGTTGGAGAGCACTGGTCCTTCAGATCCGATGGTCTCGGCGCCGGTTCTGATCCCTTCATCAGATCCGAGTGGGAGCCAACTTTCGGATCCAAGAGAGAGTGGTTCACCCTCGGCCTTCGATGTTGTGGAGAGGGCTCTGTTGAGAGCATCCGGACCCCCGGTCCTTGTTTCGGCTCCTCCCTGCACTCCCTCTCTGCTGGGCCAGGCTTCCATCACCCGGCCTGCTTCATTGTCACAGATGGTTCCATTGGAACAGGATGTTGCTGGCAAGGCCTCCTCATACAGCCCCCCTGAGGAAGTGCCCCGCAAGCATAAGTGCAAGAGGAGGCATGTGGACTCCCCTGAGTCCTTAACCGAGGACACGGACTTGGAAGAAGGGGAAGGCTCCCCAAGATCGCCCCCTGAGGATGTCTCCTTTGGAGACATCATGGAGATGCTGAGGATCAGAGGTGGGTGGTCTTCCCCCAAGTCTTCCTCCGATGAGTCCGTGTTTCTGGAGGCATTCAAAGCAGGCCCGTCTACCTCTTGGGTGTCCCCTCCGGCCGACCCCCTGGTGGACCTCATTACCACCAGGGCGTGGAAGGATCCGGACACTGTGGAGCCAATACCAAAATGCCCAGACAAAATACTTAGCCCCCCCTCAGACCGATCACACTGGAGTAAGGGCCCCCCTGTAGATGCCATGTTGATGGCGGCAGCCACGAGGAGGGAATTGGCTCAGGAGAGCCCCTCAGTCCATCCACTGAGCAAGGAGTCCCACTCGATGGACTGCTTAGGGAAGTGAGTTTTTAGTTCAGCGACCTTCTCGGTAAGGTCTCTGAACTATATGGAACATGTCATCAGGATGCAGCGGGATCTTATCAAAGAATACGCTGCCTCTCCTCCTGAGTCCATGTCGGTGGATG
This sequence comes from Protopterus annectens, assembly GCF_019279795.1. NCBI lineage: Eukaryota > Metazoa > Chordata > Ceratodontiformes > Protopteridae > Protopterus > Protopterus annectens. The sequence continues at coordinate 1,173,290,570 of NC_056737.1, read as the reverse complement.
ACAAGCAATTGTACTCCACCCGAATGGCCACTCTGAGATCAATCTCTAATACCTCTATGCGGCTATTGTCCCATGCCACAGAGGGAGCTGCTAGGGCTAGCGGAGCAGGCCTTGTCATGAGATGTCAGGCCTGGCTCCGTCATTGTGACTTTGCGGATCCTTTTAAAGCATCCTTTGCGAACGCCCCTTTCGATGGTTCTGCCCTGTTTGGCAAAACGGTTCGTGAGACATTTGTCCAGAGCGAGAAGGACGGGAAGATGCTGTCTGCCATCGGAGTCCACTTCTCTGCTCCCCAGCGGTCCTTTTTGAAGAACCAAAAGGGTCAGAAGAAGATGTGGTTCCGGAAATCGCAACATTCCCAACCCGCTCCGGACAACCAGTCCTGCCGTGGCAAAGGAGGACAGGGAGGACGATGCCCCAGAGGCAGAGGGGCTCCGAGAAACTTTGGGTCCAAAGAACCTTTCTCTGAGCGGCCCGCGCAGCAGCCCTGAAGGGTTGCCCGGCTGCTCCACTCTGGAGGCAGTCAGGGGGCACTTCTCGGAGCCCCTAGTGGCATGGGAGTCCATCACTACAGACCGCTGGGTGCTTCGCATTATATCCAGAGGGTACAAAATACCATTACTTCATGTCCCCAAACTCAAAAACCTCCCCGATGTACCACCCGATCAGAGGGAGGCCACAGCTGCAGAAATTCAGCAGCTGCTAAGAAAGACCAGCTCGGATTAGGGTTCTACTCCAGGTTCTTTTTGGTGCCAAAAAAGACGGGGGACTTGAGACCGATTCTAGACCTTTCCCGCTTGAACCTGTCAGTAACCAAGGAAAAATTCCGAATGGTCACTCTTCAATCTATTCTTCCCCTTTTAAGGGAAAACCATTGGATGTGCTCTATAGACCTCAAGGATGTGTACTACCACATTCTAATGGACAGACGATCCAGGAGGTTCCTCCGCTTCCGGCTGGGAGCCAGTCACTATCAGTTCAGGGTCCTTCCCTTTGGCCTCACCACAGCCCCCAGGGTGTTCACCAAGGTATTAGCAGTGATTGTGGCCCACCTGAGACTCCAGGGAATACAGGTCTTTCCGTACCTGGACGACTGGCTCCTGACCACCTCAACAAGGCATCTAGTTTGCACAGCAAGAGACTTCTTTCTCCGCCTAGCCCCACAGTTAGGCATTACCATCAATGTCATCATCTTTATTCCCCCTCACTGGCCTGGCAGTTGTACGTCCCCCATCTGTACGGGTTGGATAACTGGGAATACTTTCACCCTTTTTATCGGGACCAAGCTACATCTAATCTAGGACTCCTGGCCCTACTGGCGGAGTCGAACTGTGTCCAGAACTGTGTCCACTACCTACATCCAGACAGTAATCTTGTCTATCGTCCTATACCTAAAGGAAGGACTGCCTAAAATACTTTCCCCCTTTTTATCGGGACCAAGCTACATCTAATCTAGGACTCCTGACCCTACTGGCGGAGTCGAACTGTGTCCAGAACTGTGTCCACTACCTACATCCAGACAGTAATCTTGTCTATCGTCCTATACCTAAAGGAAGGACTGCCTAAAATACTTTCCCCCTTTTTATCGGTACCAAGCTACATCTAATCTAGGACTCCTGGCCCTACTGGCGGAGTCGAACTGTGTCCAGAACTGTGTCCACTACCTACATCCAGACAGTAATCTTGTGTATCGTCCTATACCTAAAGGAAGGACTGCCTAAGTATGTAAAGCCTAGATATTACCCTATACTCTGTAACTGCATGCCTAGCCTACCTACCTGCCCAGGACTACCAGCAGCCAGCACCAGTCCCCATTATCTTTCGAACCAGACCCTCTTTCCTACGCTGCCATTTTACCCTTACTCTTTCACTATCTCTCCTCCCTTAATACAGCTTTGCTCTCCTTACTTCCATTCCTGCTCTACTCCCACTACCTCCCTCCACAAACCTGCTTCTAACTTTTGCCTACTACACAGCTCCCTTGTTATTATATTTCCTCCCTCGCTCTACCTCTGATAAGCTTACTGGTTTTCCTGCCTTCTACCTTGAGCTTTACACTATTACACACATTTTCCTTCCCCTGGCCTATCTATCTCCCTTTGAGATCTGTCTACTGTACATCTGCTTATAGCACACTCAATTTCTTCTTACTAGTCACACTATCACTGTCTCACTTACCTGCTTCTTTTACCTGGCTGATTGTTTCCTCTCTGCACTTTTCTACTCCTTTGGCTCTTCCTATTACTCTTATCTATTTACACTATCATATCTCTCCTACCTATTCCACCCCCTACGCTTAGACTACACTTACCCCCGACCTGATCAGGCCACACCTCATCTCAAAACTCTTCTCCCTTCACTACTTTTTCCCGCCTTTCTCCTTGACTTGTGCCCTTCCCCCTTACCTCTCCCATCCCTCCCAAGCAATCTTATAAATACCTCCCCCAATCCCAGGACTCCATCTTTATTCCTCCTCACTGGCCTGGCTGTTGTACGTCCCCCATCTGTACGGGTTGGATAACTAGAGTGAGTTATACGCAGACATTTTGTTCGTACTTACTTCTGTTTTTGCAATTGCTTAACAATGATTTACTGACTGGTTTATAGTAAGCTATTAGTTTTATTGGAAATGACTCTGAAAACAGCGTCACACTAAGAAGAATAACTGGGTGAACTACGCAGAGATCTTTACTTATTTCTGCTCTTGCCATGTTTAGTAAAGAATCAATGCTTGGTTTATAGTATGCTGTTTTTTTTTTTGTTAGTTGACGCAAACTCTGTAAACAGCGTCACACTGAGACGGAGTTCCTGCTTCCCAGCCTCTTCTCATCACCAAAGACACTGCACTGTTAACTCTAATATGGTTACTTGCTGGAATGTGTTCGATCTATTTTAAATATGGTCTCTTCATAAACACTGCTATGCACAAGATATTTTGATGCTGCTAAATACTATCTCTCATGATATGGGTCTGTAATAATAGCTGAATGTTCATAGCGTTCTCTACATTTATGCACATGCTTGTATCATAACTGAATAAGGGTCTGTTACAGCGTCCATCACCTAATGTTTTTAGCTTAGCGCTTTCAATTCGCCAAAGTCCTGAGTGGTTTAACACGGTTGTAAAACAGTACAGGGGGATGCTATAGTGTTTAATGTGAATTAGATTGTTTTCTTAGTTATGCTTGTAAACAGCGTTTAGCGTTAATTAACTAATTGCCATTATAGAACATAGCGCTCCTATCTGTTAGCCACATCTACATAGGAATATGTTAAAAGTGTGTCTTTTTACTGCTAAAGGGCATGTTTTTTCTTAAAGATGCTTAGTTAACTATGTTAGCCACATCTACATAGGAATATGTTAAAAGTGTGTTTTTTTACTGCTAAAGGGCAAGTTTATTTTTAAAAGTGCTTAGTTAACTATTCTAATTCTGTATTTAGTTGACGTTTAAAGTAACTTCTTGTTCTCCCTTCTACATCTCTCTCTCCCACCCAGAATACTTTCCCCCTTTTTATCGGGACCAAGCTACATCTAATCTAGGACTCCTGGCCCTACTGGCGGAGTCGAACTGTCTCCAGAACTGTGTCCACTACCTACATCCAGACAGTAATCTTGTCTAACGTCCTATACCTAAAGGAAGGACTGCCTAAGTATGTAAAGCCTAGATATTACTCTATACTCTGTAACTGCGTGCCTAGCCTACCAACCTGCCCAGGACTACCAGCAGCCAGCACCAGTCCCCATTATCTTTCGAACCAGACCCTCTTTCCTACGCTGCCATTTTACCCTTACTCTTTCACTATCTCTCCTCCCTTAATACAGCTTTGCTCTCCTTACTTCCATTCCTGCTCTACTCCCACTACCTCCCTCCACAAACCTGCTTCTAACTTTTGCCTACTACACAGCTCCCTTGTTATTATACTTCCTCCCTCGCTCTACCTCTGATAAGCTTACTGGTTTTCCTGCCTTCTACCTTGAGCTTTACACTATTACACATATTTTCCTTCCCCTGGCCTATCTACCTCCCTTTGAGATCTGTCTACTGTTCATCTGCTTATAGCACACTCAATTTCTTCTTACTAGTCACACTATCACTGTCTCATTTACCTGCTTCTTTTACCTGGCTGATTGTTTCCTCTCTGCACTTTTCTACTCCTTTGGCTCTTCCCGCTCCGTTCGCCCTGCGGGCTCACTCCGCTCCCCTCCCTGCCCCCAAATCCCATCCGCCCCTGCAGCCTCTACATTTATCCCCACATAGCCACACCCTCCACAATCTTCACCAATCTGAACCTCTTCCTCTCTCCACCCACTCATCAACGATCTCCAACCTCATCCACCCACTACCTCTCTGACCATATACCTTAAAATAATACAGTCTCTTACTCAACTCAACATGTCCCACACACACCTCCCACTCCTTCTACTAACTGTATTAACTTCTCTCTCCTCTACCTATATCATAACCTACTATGAGCTACCTCTAAGTTCCACTATTAGCATCCCACATAAACACACCCTAACTACCCCCCCACTATACTCACTATCTCTGTCCCATATACAACAACTCATATCTTGAACCAAAATACCATCATCTCTCACATATTAAATACCTTATTCACACACTCTCAAAACACATCTACTACTATAAGCCCTCACTCAAACAAAGTTTGTCATTAAGGGATGGGGACATACACCCTAATCCAGGCCCTGGAACCCCTGTACTTCCCCTTAATTCACTACATAGGAAATCTATGTCTACACCACACACCTTATCTCCCAAATCTCTCTCTGTAGCACATCTTAATATCCGTAGCATTTGCAACAAAGTTCTGGCTCTTCATGCCCTACTAGAAATCCAACAATTTGACATTCTCTGCCTTACCGAAATCTGGCTTAAACCCACTATAAAAGACAATGAAATTATCCCCCCTGGCTATAACATCCTAAGACAAGACCGTCCTAAAAAAAGGGGGGGGCGGAGTAGCCATACTCTACAAAACTGGACTAGAAGTATGTAAAGCTAGTTATACCCCTCCAAATGACACTAATAGTGAAATTATTATAGCCAAACTCTCCCTCAATCCACACAAAACTATAAATATTATCTGTGCTTATCTTCCCCCAGGCAACAATCCTCCATTATTAGAAGGCCTACTTAACTGGTTCTCAACCACTCTCCCTCAAGAAACTATATTATTAGGTGACTTCAACATTGATTGGAACGTATGCAAACAAAAGAATCCATCTACCCATATTAACCTCCATGGATTCCATCAAACCATTAATTCAACAACTAGAACAAATAAAACCAATAATAAAGAAACCATACTAGACTGGATCCTGACAAATAGCCCCCAACAAAAATATTCAACAGGAACCCTCCCAGATGACCTTAGTGACCACTCACTAACATACATTATCAGGCACAAAACACATCTAGCAAAACCTCCCCTCATCCGATTATCTCGCAGCAAAAAACATTTTGACCCTCATCAGTTTAAATATGAACTTAGCCTAGTCAACTGGTCACCTCTACAAACCCTGCCATTAGACAATGCAGTTAATCACTTTAACCATACCTTTCTTACCATTCTTGATCATCATGCCCCCACGCGCTCTATACGCATGAAATCCAGGACAGCACAATGGCTTACAAGTAACACTAAACAACTTATAATTAGTAGGAACAAAGCCTGGTCTAAATGGCGAACCACTAAAGACTCACTTGACCACCTTAATTTCAAACAAAAACGAAACATGACCAAACTAGCTATCATACAAGATAAAAAAAAATTTTTACACCCAATTACAGAGTTCCTCCCAACATCACCCACAAAAATTCTGGATTTCTATAAACACACTACTATCCCCCGGCAAAGTTGAAACTCCCAGCCCACTAGGCTCCCACCCCGACTCTCCCTTACATACTGCAAATGCTTTCAATAACGTCTTTACTTCTACAATACTTAATCTAGCCAACCAGCAAAGCCCTGACTCTGCTCTACTAGGTAACCCTAACTGCACCCCACCACCATTTCATCTTAAACCCATACCCACCTCCTATATTCTTTACCTACTTCAAAAACTTAAACCTTCTACGCCCTCAGCCGACAAAATACCTGCAGAATATCTCCAGCTAGGAGCTAAAGCTATTGCCTACCCGATCTCTATACTAATTAACAGAACCATAAAAGAAAGTACTATACCTTCACTCTGGAAAATCTCTCACATCGTCCCTCTCTTTAAAGGGGGTGATTCTTTTGAATACTCTAACTACCGCCCTATTGCGCTGCTATCTCCTATAGCAAAAATAATGGAGAAATGCATCCACAAACAGCTACTTAATCACCTCCTATACAATAATCTCCTAGCAAACTGCCAACATGGATTTCGTCCCTACCATAGCACCACCACAGCCTTACTATCCTTTATTGACTCCATTAATAATAACCGAAATAACAATCTTCTTTCATCAGCCTTCTTTGTAGACCTGTCAAAAGCTTTTGACATGGTGAATCACCAACTACTCTTACATCGCTTAAAATCTCTTTCTCTTGATAGCATTGCTTTAAACTGGTTTACTTCCTATCTTCAAAATAGGAAACAAGCAGTGTTTTGGAACAACAATCTTTCAGAGCTTCTATCCACCTCTCTAGGAGTCCCTCAGGGCTCCATCCTAGGTCCTCTTTTATTTTCCATCTTTATTAATGACCTACACCTTGTCACCCCTCTAACTACTTGTATTCAATACGCCGATGATACCACCATCATTTGTTCTGCCTCCAACCAAACTGACCTACACTACCTTACCCAAAAAACTTTCACCACCATAGAGCAATGGTTCTCTAATCACTGTCTTCTTCTAAACCCTAAGAAAACTAAACTGCTCCTCTTCTTACCTACACACCAATCCCCCTCTATTAACTTCTCTCTTACTTCTAACAATGGCACCCTCATCTCCCCTGACCAAACAACCAAACTCTTAGGCATAACTATTGACAACCTACTTAAATTTGACTTTCATATTAACTCAATCATAAAAGCAACTAATAGAAAATTAGGTTCTCTTTACAGAATCAAATCATTCTTAACTCCAGAAGCTGGAACTACCATAGACAGAGCACATCTTATCTCTACACTACTATATGCTTCCCCTACATATACTAACCTTTCCAAATATAACATCAATAAGCTTACAGCAACCTACAATAACATTGCCAGATTTGCCACTGCCTCCCCATACAAAACACATCATTGCAGAAACCTCCACTACCTAGAATGGCTAGAGCTACCCCACCTAATTCTATACTATCAGCTCTCTATAGCCCAGAAAGCCCTTCACCACCCTGATAATACACCTATGCTCTCCACCCTTATAAAGCCCTACAACAACCTAAAAAACCTTCGCTCGTCTAGTAAAATACTGATTCAAACCTCTCTATCTAAGAACACTGCAGGTGACTCTATATTTTCCAACTCAGTTGGTAAAATATGGAATCAACTTCCTCCCGACCTGACAACCCAAACCTCCATCTCTCTGTTTAAAACTAAACTTAAACACTATCTAACCAACCACTGGCTATGCTCCTGCAATAACCCAAGCTGATCTTCCTGCTCATCACATCTCCTGCATATGTCTTGCTTTCTCCCAGCTCTAAGCTTTTAGTGTTCTCAATTTTACTAGAAATGCTCTCTCTAAACTTGTATCTATACCCTTCCCTATATTCTACTGCTAACTTCTAAACTCCCTATTGTAGCCTGTCTTATTCTACCCATTCCAGTACTCAAGTAAAAGCTTTATCTCCTATTACCTTTCTGTACTTTCCTCTTATTGTCATTCAAATGCCCTAAGTATTTTGTGCTTGAAATTCCTTTATACTGTGTACATACTTTTCATACTTTATTTTTGAATTTGTGTATATATTTTTCATGCTTGTAATGCCTTATGTTTTGTGTATATACTGTTTGTATCATGTGTTAGATAGTGGAGCTTTTCTCCTCAGGCCTCCACTGAAAATGGACATGTATCCAGTTGGACTAGCCCGGTTAACAAATGTAAAATAAAATAAATAAATAAAAATGTCAACAAAGCCCTTCTGGCCCCAAGACAAGTCATAGAATTCATAGGTGCCAGAATAAACACCAGAAAGCTACGAGCCTTCCTAACCTCCGAGAGAATACGGAATTTGCAACTCCATGTGCGGGCTATCCTCCAATCAGAGACTTCTCCAACGGAATTGGTCTTGAGGGCACTAGGCTCCATGGCGGCAGCGATTATGCTTCTTCCATGCGCCCGTCTGAACATGCGGGTACTGTAATGGACACTTCTAGTGCAATGGTCCTTTCTATCCCTTCCTCTTCACCACCCCATTGCTATCAGCAAGGCTTGCAGGAGGGCTCTGTTATGGTGGCTCCAAGCCTCGGACCTCCATACAGGCCGTCCCTTCTGCACCTCTCCCCCCTCGCCACGGTGACCATGGACGCCTCCCACCTCGGGTGGGGGGGCATTATTCAGGCAGGACAGTCCAAGGCACGTGGAACAACACAGAGACCTCCCTGCATATCAATGTTCTGGAGATGAGAGCGGTGCTGTTCACGTTGCAAGCACTTCAGGATCTCCTCCCTATAGGAACAATTGCGATTCAGTCGGACAACATGCCGGTTGTCTGGTACATCAACAAACAGGGGGGGAACCAGATCTTACCCTCTATGCCGCGAAGCCATGAGAGTGTGGGAATGGGCGATCTCCACCAACCGCTTTCTCATTGCAATGCACATTACGGGATGGACCAACATCCTAACGGACAAGCTCAGTCGCACCCTTCTTACCCCATACGAGTGGTCTCTCAATCCACTAGTAGCGAAGCAGATATTCACAATCTGGGGGCAACCCTGCTGCGATCTTTTTGCGTCTCCATCAAACACCAAATGCGACAATTTCTTCGCTCTAATCCCCCCACCAGGGGAAACTCTAAGAGACACTCTGGTGCATGCTTGGCCACCCGGTCTACTTTATGCCTATCCTCCACTACCCCTGATGCTGCAACTCTTACAGAAAGCCTCACGGATGGGGAGCAGAATGATCCTCATTGCCCCATTCTGGCCTCGGCAAATTTGGATGTTCTTCATTCCACATTGCTGCAGTCCTAACTATTGCTGCAGTCCTAACTATTGGGTAGTCCGCTGTCCAGTCGGCCCGAATACCAAAGTATATGGCTGACGTCGGTCAGGGCGCATTAGACTGACGTCAGTACGTCAGGGTACTAATGCGCATGACCGGCGCCATATCCTCAGTCTTTTGCCGCATGGTCCGATGCAGAAGCAATTTTGCGAGTGCAGGTTGGCGTTCTGAAAGTTTCTGAAGTCAGAGTTTCAGACCGAATCAAAGTTGGCTAAGTACCCCGTTGGGGAATATTTTGGTTTTTCTTGCCTCAGTATTTAACCGGATGTCAGAAAAAGTGAATAACTGTATTTCTTGTGGGAAACAGATACCTCATAGGGATTACCATACTTTGTGTATACCTTGTTTAGGGCCTGAGCATGGCGTTGTTGGATGCCGCTCTTGTGCTAGATTTAACAAACGCACTATTAAGAGAAGGTTAGACTGTGCCAGGTTAGTTTTTGGGAAGCGTTGTAATTATAAAATGCCGTCGGATGCTCCGGCGCTTCGACCAAAAGCGCAGGACAAAGCAGCAAAGCCTAGGTGGAAGAACCGACAGTCCCAGGCGTCGGTTCTTTAGAAGGCCCAGTGGAGCCGGAGGTTCTGCCAGGAGTTTCTTTGGAGTCTCAGGGAGAGACTTTACTGTTACAGGATGTATCCTCTCAGGAAGTAGGCCAGGCTGAGGGGCTTCTCAGGTGGCTGTTCTTCCCTCTCTTCCTAAGGTGGTTAGAGCCTCCCTTCTGTTTCCAAGGCTTCTTTGAGAGGCAGGCCAAGTTTAGCTTCAGTGGGGGTTTCTCCTAGTGCTTCAGGGTCTTTGCCTAAGAAACATATGCTTAAAATGGCAGAGGATTTGATTACTATGATTAGAGGTTCTATGCCCCCTCCTGATAAGAGGCCTAGGGTGGAACCTGAGTTTGAGAGTTTTGAGCAATGTTCGGAGGCTTCTGAGTCTTCGGCTGAAGACTTGCAGGAGTTTCCTCCTTATTCTGATTCTGATGTGGATGATTCTACTCCTTCAGCTTCTCCTCCTGAGGATTTTTCATTTTCAGAGACTCTGCATTCCATGAGGGAGCATTTTAAATGGGAAGGTCAAGATTTCTCTGATTCCAGGAAGAGGCTTAGGGAATTCTTGTTTTTACCCCAGCATAGGCCTTTAGCTATACCTCCTGTTCTGAATGTGGTGGAAGATGTTTTTGCAGAGGCTTCCCTGAATCCTGATTCTTTGCCTCCTGCCCCAGTTCAACCGTATAGGTACTATAGGGTGCCTGAAGCTCATAAGTATCTTTTTAAGAGTCCTAGGGCAGACCCGGAAACTGTCTCTCAGGGGCCTAAAGGTGTGAAGGCCTCTGTTGTTAAAAATCCTGTTCCTCCTGATAAAGAGGCAAGGGCTTTGGATAGATGGGGAAAGAAAGTGTATACTTCTTCCACTTTAGCCATGAGGGCGTTGAATTGTCAGTTTCACATGTTAAAATATCAGAATTATCTCCTTTCACAATTGAAATCTAAGGTGGATGCTCTGGCAGAAGGTATTGAGTGTAAAGAGTTGCAGGATTTAGTTCATGTGTCTGAACAGGTGGGTAAACATTCCTTGCAGTGTGGTTTTGATGCTGTGCAGGCCTCCTCGAGGGTGGCTGCCACTGGTTCTGTTCTTCGCAGGCACGCCTGGTTGAGAGATCAGAATTTAGCTGAGCATGTTAAAACAAGGATTTTGGATGCTCCTTTACAGTCTGATGTGTTGTTTGGTTCGCCTGTGGAAGCAGTTTTAAAGAAAATGGAGGACAAGGCTAAGTCTATGCAAACTGTTAAGGATTTTTGCAGGTGCAGCCTCCAAGTTTAGTAGAAATTGGCCTACTAAGGGATGGACTTATCCTGCTTATGATTCCCAGTCTAGGGGTAGGTCTAGACGTGGTAGGGGCAGAGCTCAAGGTTCTTTTAGGCCTAGGACAGGGAGTTCCCCTGCTCAGACTTCTGGTGAGGGCAGGGGTCAGTCCTTTCGTAAGCAGACCCAATGACCTGCCTTTTCAGCTGCCAGTACATTCTCGCCTGGCAGCACCTTTGGGAGGAAGGCTGTCTCTTTTCAAAGAAAATTGGGATTTAATTACCCAAGACAGATGGGTTCTGGATATCATTCACCACGGTTACAGGTTTTATTTCCTTACCTTGCCTCCTTTCAAAGGCATGCCGGACATTCCTCCTCTACAAAGAACAGAGGCTCACAAGCAAATTTCTCTGTTGCTCCAAATAGGGGCCATTCAGCCAGTTCCTGTGCCAGAAAGGGGCCTAGGATTTTATTCTCGCCTGTTCCTAGTACCGAAGAAGGGGAACACGTGGAGACCAATTTTGGATTTATCTATCCTCAACACTTATCTGGACATTCCCAAGTTCAAAATGTTGACGTTACAACAGCTTTTACCTCTGCTGGGCAAAGATCACTGGATGGTAACTTTAGATCTCAAGGAAGCTTACCTTCATGTGCCTATAAGACTAAGTTGCAGGAAGTATCTGCGTTTTCGAGCTGGAAATTCTCATTATCAGTTCTCTGCATTGCCCTTTGGCTTATCTACTGCACCCAGAGTATTCACAAAGGTTCTGGCTCCAGTGATAGCTTACTTCAGGCTAAAAGGAATTCAAATCTATCCTTACTTGGACGACTGCCTGATTCTGGCTCAAGAAAAGGAAGACCTTCTACAGCATTTGGAATATGTCATAGCAGTGCTAAGATGCCTAGGGTATTCTGTGAACGAAATAAAGTCCAGTCTAGTACCCTCTCAAGACATGTGCTTTCTGGGTGTGAGACTGAATACAGCAGCCCAGATGGCCTTTTAACCCCGGACAAACAAAAGAATCTTTCCAGTTACTTCCATCAACTATCTCTTCAGTCCGGGCTGACTGCAAGGACAGTCCTTCAAGCCTTAGGGTTCATGGCATCTTGTATTCTGGTGCTTCCCAATGCCAAACTGCATATGAGGAAGCTGCAATGGTATCTCAAAAATGTATGGACACAGCACTGCCAGGATTTGGACACTGTCATTCAAATAATACCTTGCATTCAAAAGGAATTTTTGTGGTGGGCTCAGGAATGTCACCTAAACAAGGGACTCTCTGTGACCCGGCCAGAGGTGAGTCAGATTCTAACGACAGATGCCTCAGACATTGCTTGGGAGCTCATCTAAATGGAAAGTGGATACAAGACAAGTGGCCTGCCAGACTACAGCATCTACATATCAACATGAAAGAGATGTTAGCAGTCCAGTTTGCATTAATGGCTTTCAAGGAGTTACTTCTTCCAGGGCAGGTGTTGATTCTAACAGACAACACAACTGTCATGTGGTACATCAACAAACAAGGGGGAACACATTCTTACCCGTTGTGCAGGCAAGCAATGATTTTATGGGAGACTGCACTCAGCTTGCAACTAACTCTTCAGGCAAGGTTTCTGCCGGAGCACAGAACTCCTTAGCAGATGTATTAAGCAGACAAATCATGGATCCCCACGAGTGGAAACTGGATCTTCATGTATTTCAAAAATTGACAGTGTCATGGGGAACTCCAGACATAGATCTGTTCGCTTCTCCACTAAACCACCAGCTGCCAAAGTTTTGCACAAAGAGGTTTCATCACACAGCTTGGAAAGTGGATGCTCTTTCTTTCAGTTGGAAAAATCTTCATGTGTATGCTTTTCCACCTCTGCCTCTTCTCCCAAAGGTGCTTCTAAAGGTCAGACAAGACAAGCCAAGGATGATTTTAATAGCTCCAGATTGGCCTCGGCAGCACTGGTACCCATTACTGAGGAGTCTGGTAAGGAAGCCTCCATGGCCTTTACCCTTGATTCCACACCTGTTGTCTCAGAGGGACGGTCACCTGCTCAATGTCAAGCTTCACTCTCTTCATCTAACAGCCTGGCATATTCTGTTTTGAACCATAGCAGGTCTCAACTTCCTCAACAAGTTTTAAATGTGATTATGGAAGCCAGAAGACCTAGTACAAGGAAAGTGTACGCAGAAAAATGGAAGAGATTTTTATTTTGGAGTGCAGCAAACAATTTGGAGATTTCTGAGCCTAATTTGAGTGTGGCTCTTCAATATCTTACTGAGTTATTGGACAAAGGTTTGTCTTTCTCTTCCATTAAGATTCATGCTGCAGCAATTTCAGCTCACTATGATTGTGACCCACCATTGTTTTCGCATCCTTTGTTCAAGCAATTTCTTAGAGGGCAAAGAATATAAGACCCCATGTAGAGCTCCTACTCCTGCTTGGGATCTCAATTTTGTGTTGGAGAAACTTACTCTACAACCTTTTGAGCCTGCGCTACTGCTGAATTGAAATACTTGTCATGGAAGACTGCTTTTTTTGTTGGCCATTACTTCTGCAAGAAGGGTTTCTGAGTTGCAGGCCCTTATGGCAGTAGAGCCTTTTTTGATTTTTCATAAGGATAGGGTGTCTTTACGTACTAATCCTTCCTTTATGCCTAAGGTGGTTTCTAGTGTGGCTTTAAACCAAACTATTCATTTGCCTACTTTTTATGCAGATCCCCAAAATAAAGGGGAAAAGATTTTGCACACTTTAGATGTACACAGGCAATTGCGTTATTATTTGAGCAGGACTAAGGATTTTAGGCAGTCTCAGCAGTTGTTTGTTTCTTTTGCTTTGAGTTCAGGGCAAGCCTGTGTCAAAACAAACTATTTCTAGGTGGATTGGGTTTTGCATTGCATTTTGTTATTCCCATCATGGCAAGGAGATTCCAGCTGGGATTCGCCTCATTCCACTAGGGCTACTGCCACTTCAACAGCATTTCTAAGGGGGGTGGCAACTAAGGATATTTTGGAGGCAGCTACTTGGAGTTCAGTGCATACTTTCTCTAAGCATTATCACCTTCCTCTCTACTCTAAGTCTAGGGCTGGTTTTGCCACAGCTATTTTGCAAGGCATGTTGTCAGTTCCTGCTTCCTTATGATTTGCCAGCCTCCCTTACCTCTGCTTTGGGAATCTACCCAATAGTTAGGACTGCAGCAATGTGGAATGAAGAACATAGTACAGTTTTGTACCTACCATAAATGTAGATGTTCGAGGATCCACATTGCTGCAGTCCAATTTACCCTCCCTCCTTCCCCTCTGTGTTTAGGGGTGGTTGTGTAGGTGAGGTTACATTCTGGTAATTTTGTATATATTGTACATATTTTTGGTGCAGGTATGTTTGGAGTTTTTGGTTTTGGCCTTATCTTTTCAGGGTCTTCTGACATCTGGGGCAAGAAAAGACTGAGGATATGACGTCGGTCATGCGCATTAGTACCCTGACGTACTGACGTCAGTCTAATGCGCCCTGACCGACGTCAGCCATATACTTTGGTATTCGGGCCGACTGGACAGCGGACTACCCAATAGTTAGGACTGCAGCAATAGTTAGGACTGCAGCAATGTGGATCCTCGAACATCTACATTTATGGTAGGTACAAAACTGTACTTTCCCTTACCTGTGGTCTCACCTTGTGAATCCTCCTTGGATTCTAGATCCTATTCCGGATCTCATCTCCCATCCGTCGAACTTATCGACCCCAAACCTGGGCAATCTGAAACTGACAACTTGGTTGCTCCAGTTCCACTCCTAGTTAGGACTCCCGGTATCTCTTCACCAGTCAAAGCCATCCTTGTGGCAGTGCATAAGCCCTTCCACCAGGAAAGTGTACCGCAGTAAATGGAAACGTTTCTCCATCTGTGCGGAGCATCATGATCTAGATCATTTTATGGCTCCTCTTCCATCTATATTAGACTTCCTAACCGAGCTTTTTCAGGAAGGCGCTAGTTGTTCAACTATCAAAGTGCAATTGGCAGCCATATCACATTACCATGTGGGACATGATACAGGGCCTTTGATGTCGGCCAAGTTGTGTAAAACCTTTCTCAAGGGCACCTTCTTACTTAGACCCCCTATAAAAGAAGCCATACCACCATGGGATCTTGCACTAGTTCTTCAAGCCTTGACTGCTCCACCTTTTGAACCCGCAGCTTCAGTAGATCTCAAATTCCTGTCTTGGAAAACAGCATTCCTTGTAGCCATCACTTCAGCAAAGAGAGTTTCGGAGCTTCAAGCTCTTTCTGTGAAGCCTCCTTATTTGATCTTTCACCCAGACAGAGTGTACCTCAAGATCAATCCCTCTTTTCTTCCCAAGATAGCATCAGAAACCAACATAAATCAATCCATAAATTTACCAGTTTTCTTCCCTAAATATCAGAATAAGGGAGAGTACAAGCTGCACTCATTAGATGTTCATAGGCAGCTTCGTTTTTATACTCATAGAACAGCTGGCCATAGGCAATCCGACCAGCTGTTCATTTCCTTTGCCAAATTTAATTTGGGGAAAGCAATTTCAAAAGTATCTTTATCACGCTGGATTTCTCAATGTATCCTATTGGCGTATCAAGTCTCTGGGAGACCCACACCAGAAGGAGTTCGTGCTTATTCCACCCGCTCCATTTCTACTTCTGCGGCCTTCAAGTCTAGAGTTCCATTGGATGATATTTGTTCGGCAGCCACTTGGGCTTCATCTCATACCTTTATTAACCACTACAAACTGGACGTGATTTCTAGAGGGAGAGCATACTTTGACTCTGCGGTGCTTCGCAATATCCTTCCATGTTGGCCACCCAAGGTGCAGGTAGCTGGGGACTCTGTCCCACAGGTTGCTTACAAATGAACTCCCTACTTCAGATTTAGAAGTTATGTACTCACCATAACGTTCCATCTGAGTAGGTAGCTTCATTTGTCTGCAACCATCCCCCCTTCTTCCTCTTGGCCTTCTTCGGATCTATTTGTAGTTGGATACCCATTTTTTTGGGTAAATATTGAGGGGCAAACTCGATCTGAGGTCATGGAGGGTTAGCAGGGGATTATGGGTGAAGGGAGGAGCTAGGAGCTCAGATCCATTAGCTTGAAACAAGTTGCTGGCTCGGATCCAATATCGGATCCAAGACCCACAGGTTGCAGACAAATGAAGCTACCTACTCAGATGGAACGTTATGGTGAGTACATAACTTCTAATTTTCTGCACAAGCAGAAAAAGAAGATATTTTTTGCTTGAGGAGTTCCATGGTATGTTGCTGATATTTCAGCATATGGAACTGACAATTTAATGCCCTAAAAGCAAGGGTAGCAGACGTGTATACTTTTTTACCCCATCTGTCTAAGGCTGGGGAATCCCTATCTGAGGGGGTGGGATTCTTAGCTGAAGTTGCTTTGATTCCTTTAGGTCCTTGAGAGATGACCTCGGGGTTAGAAGTAGGATTTCTGAAAAGAACTTTGTGAGAGTCAGGAACTCTATAATACCTGTTAGGTTTCCTGGGAGCAGGAGGGAGGGTGTCAGAGATTAGACTGTATTCCATAAAAACATCATCCACAACATCCAGGACTGGAGGAATGACCAGAGGTCTGTTCTGTGGAAGATCTAAATTCCCAGAGTCTTTTTTGACTGAGGATAGTCCTGACATTCCCATTGGAAATGCTCCCTTAAAGTATGTAGGGTTTTCCCAAAGGAAAGGTCCTCTGGTGGAGAGGCTGAAGGGATGGATTACTCTGCAACAGAATCCTCATAAGCAGAGAGGGGTTGCATATTTTCATATTCAGATGCATCAGAGTCATCGGACTCTTGTTCAGATAAAAAAACTGGGGGCAAGTCTCTTTTTCTCTTGGAAGGGGTAGCCTGGTTTCCCTAATAAGCATTATAAAGTCTTCCCTCATATTACGCATTTGAGACTGAGGCAAGGAAGCAGGTGCCTGAGCTTGGGTCGTCCGTTTTTTGAGTGTGGTTCATACCCTGGGCCTTAGAAACTCGGTTGTTTTTGAAAGAATTGAAGACGCGAAATAATTCGTCGGTCTGTGTCGAGTATCGGTAGTGCGAAGTACTTCCTCAGAAGCCGGTGCCTGCTCAGCAGCTCCGGACCCATCCAAGGTAGAGACATCCGCAGGATCCTTAGTCGAAGAAGAGTCTTGCGGCATACCAGATTCCAAAAGGGTCTCGGTAGGTCTTGGAGTGATTTAAGTGTAATTTTTCTGCATTTTCTTGCTATCTTTACCTAATTCCATGTAAAACACCGATTTGTTTAGAGTTTCTGTGATTAAAAAAGCTTGTTTCAGCTACATATTGTACTTATTTTACTGCCTGCACTTTAACAAAGTCATTTTTGTGTTTAAATTACCTGTTTAACTGTTGTAGGCTACACACTCAAATGTGATAGCCATTTACGTGTATTTAAACTGTTTTTTTGATTATATCTGCTTTATTTTCTGAAAAAAAAAATATATATATATACTTGTTTTCCCACCTTTCTAAGCTAGTATAGTCCAGTTTTCAGGTTAGTGCTGAATTCAGGGCTGGGTTACAAGTTTCTGTGTTCGCCCATACCTTACTTGGATAGAAGGAAATTTCTCTGTTCACCTGTGAGAGAGGGCAGTTTTGAGCAGCCTATCTGTCCCTGAAGGAGTTGTTTTAACCCAGAAATTAGTAGTTTATTGGCCATTTTGGGCTAATTTCTATCTCTTTCATTTCCCTGCTATAAAACCCACATTAGCATGGTTTTGAGCACCGGGCAGCACCGCTTAGCTAGGGTATAACTATTCCTGGCTCCACAAAGTCAACTCTTCAATTTTTCCCTTGGAACTAGACAAACTTTCAACTTAAGCACTCAAACCATTCACTTTTCAGCCCGGCGCTATACTGTAGAGAAGGACAAGGCTCTCTATTCGACCTTACCAGCCAATCAGTAAAACAGTTCACTGTACCTATCCAGGCATGTCCAAAGGAGAGTTTCAGGTGTACTCTCTGGTCCAACTGTTGAACCTGAGCATTCTGTGGCAATGTTACAACTGCCTCATGTACACAGACAAGCCTCTCCTCCTACCACCAAACACTAATACATGTGAGAGATGCAATTATACAGCCAAACTGGAGGCTAAGCTCTCCCAACCCAAGACTGGACCAGACAGTCAAGAGGAGAAGGGAATTACTTGCATCACACCATCAGTCTCACACATACCTATGAAACCAGCACCGGCAAAAAACACACATAAATACACAAAAACATACTCGGAGGCTCTAAATAAAAATCTACAAAAGCAACAGAGACCTCCAAAGCAGACATCCAAGCAACCTCCACCCCCCCCATCACAAACCATGAAACACATACTTCACAAAACAAGTGTGCCATGCAATCACAGCCCTTAAGGCAAAATAACATACCCAACACATTAGTAATAGGTGACTCTATAGTCAGGCACACTGACGTCCCACTCACTAGGCTGAACAAGGAGAAGGTTACTGTTAGCTGCCTGTCAGGTGCCAGGATCCGCCACATAACACAAGCACTCAGGTCACTCCAGAACAAGTACAAATATGACTCTGTCAATGTCCATGTTGGTGTGAATGACCTGAGCCGTACCTCCCTGGACTACATGAAAAGAGACATGGAAGAGCTCTCTGATCACGTAGCCCAGGCAGGTATGACCCTGACCCTGAGTAGCATCCTGCCCTCACCAAGAATGATAACTAAGTATAAAGAAAAATGTATCAATTTCAACAATTGGCTAAGCTTCTGGTGTCATTCAAAGGGGATCCAGTGTCTGTCAACCTGGGATGACATGCTCGACAAGCCACACTGCTTTGCTAGAGACGGCTTGCACCTGTCATCCTTAGGTATTCTAATACTGGCCAAGGTTCTTGCAACCCCCATAGTGCCTTTTATAGGCAAGGCTCAAAAGACAAACCCACCACCATAAATAGCACAAGTAACAAAAAACTGGGGGTAATGCTACTCAGTACCAGAAGTCTAAATCTCAAAATGTATGCACTCGAAGCACTCCTCAGTATGGAGAAAATCGATATATGTGCAGTAACAGAAACCTGGTTTAAGGGTCCAGAGACCACCCCAGCACTACCAGGCTACAACTCATACCATACATTTCAGCCACAAAACCCAGACCAAAATACAAAAGGTGGGGGCATATCCATATTCATCAAGGATACCTACACCTCCAGGTTAGTGGCACAACACGATGCTTCAGAGATCAACCACATGCAACTAACAATGAGCAGAACTGCAATTCAAATTGTAGCTTGCTACAGATCACCCACCATGTCCCAGGACCCCCATTCCACATTTCTGGAAACAATGGGGAAACATTAAGGTCCTAACAAACACCCTAATATGGAGTGGTTTCAATTACCCAAACATTAACTGGGAGAAATACTCAAGTACTAACTCCCTTGCCCAACATTTCCTAGAATTTATAAACTCAAACGCCCTGGATCAACTGGTCAACACCCCCACCAGAGGTGACAACACATTGGACCTGGTCATCACCAACATGGGTGACTGGTGTTCCACACCAGAGGTCAACCCCTCACTAGTTAGATCTGACCATAAACTAATCACTCTGGATATCCACATTCTGGCCCCACCCCCAGTCAAAGAAACCACTGTGAAAAACTTTTCAAAAGCAAACTTCACGTTACTTAAGACCGAGGTAGAAAGTTTCAAATCCCCCATGCTAAAGGATAACGCTGCCCAAACTGCAAAATCCTTTACTAATGCACTATACAGGCACCTATAAGAATGCATGGATCATGCCATTCTAAGCAAAACCAAGACTCACTCTTCCAAGAAAAAGAAACCAGTCTGGTGGACCCCTGCCATAAACAAGCTACACAATAGAAGGAGGAAACTAGTACAGAAAAGAGTAAAATCCCAAGAAGAAAAGACATCCCTGATCAGTATCAGCAATAAACTACGATCCCTCATAAAATCATCTAAGGCGAGCTTCGAAAGAAAAATTGCTAAGGACTCCAAAGATAACCACAAGGCATTCTTTAGCTATGTCAACAATCTAAGTGGCAATGCTCAGATCTGCTCGGAGTTAGTGCAGAATGGCACATAATACACTGAACTGACCAATATCTCTAACATCCTGGCAGACAAGTTCAGTGCAAACTTCACCCCCCTCTCACCCACAAAAGGGCCCATAACCATACCAGAAGAATGTAGTGCCCCTGAAATCACAGACACTCAGGTTAAAACAGCCCTCACCAAAGCCAAAAACACAGCATCAATGGGACCGGACGGTGTCCCAGGTTGTGTCCTACATGAGCTTAAAGATGAACTAACACCTCACCTAAACACACTGTTCAAACTCAACCTTTCCACAGGCTACGTGCCCATAGAGTGGTGCACAGCAATGGTTATTCCACTCCACAAAGGTGGAGCTACAACAGACCCCGGGAACTATCGCCCTATAAGTCTAACCAGCTTGATCTGCAAGGCTATGGAGCACATCATCATAGATCCCATTAACAGAGACACTGGGAGCCTCCAAACACTAGACCCTACCCAGTTCGGCTTTGTTAAGGGCAGATCATGCCTCCTAAACCTGGTGGACTTCTTTGAAACAGTTACCAAGGCTATAGACGAGGGAAAGGTGGTCCACACAGCCTACCTAGACCTTGCAAAGACCTTTGACACCATTCCCCATTCTGGTATTATAGACAAGCTCACCAGTCTGAACATAAACCCCTATGTCACTAGATGGGTTGCCAACTGGCTCATGGACAGAGCCCACATGGTAAGAGTTGCAGGAGCTAGGTCTGACTCTAAACCAGTTACAGGTGGCATTCTCCAGGGCTCAGTCCTAGGACCCCTCCTGTTCGGCATATACTTCTAAGAGATACAGGCAAGCACAGGAGGACTGTGGCTGACCAAGTTCATAGACGAATGCAAACTAGGGGCTATAATTGACACTGGCTGACACAGACATCCTCCAAAAGGGTCTCACTATGACAGATACCTGGTGTTAAAACCATGGCCTCAAGCTAAAAGACAAAAAGTGCATAGTCATCCCCTTTGGAAAAAACAAAGTACCCACAAACTACCACATAGGTGGTAGCCCCCTTAATATGGAAGACAAAATAAGGGATCTGGGGACCCAAGTAGATAGTAATCTCTCCTTTGATAATCACATTTCCAAAGTGGTTAGAAAATCCTTCTATGTGGCCCACCTAATCACAAAAGGGTTTGCATCCAGATCAAAAGAGGTCATTGTGCCCCTCTATGCATCACTCATCAGACCCATCATAGAGTACAATGCCCCATTTGGGATGTACCTTACAAGACACCTGCAACAGCTGGAAAGGCCACAGAAGTACCTTACCAAGAGGTTCACTGGCCTCAAACAGATGCCCTATGCAGCTCGACTGAAGAAACTCCAGCTGTACTTGGTTGCATACCACCTACTCAGAGGTGATCTCTGCCTGACATACAAGGCCATGTCCAACCCAGAATTGATGGACATGCTCCACCTAAAGAAAACCATATCCCCTCGATCCACACGCTCTAGGGATCTAAATCTCACCACAACAACAAATAGGATGTGCTGGCAGGACAAATTCCTGTCCTAGAGACTTCCCATGCTCTGGAACAAGATTCCAATCTACATTAGGCAGAACTCCTCACTAAAACTCTTCAAGGGAAACCTTGATGAGTGGATGGGAAACAGGAAGTTTACCCCAGGGATCACTTCAGTGGCTCTGCTGGACAGAGGCACAGGGAACTAATCTAAGGGTAGGGCAAAAGCCAACACATTCTGGCTAGGCTTATAAATGCCTCTAGGCAGATAGCCTAGTACCTACCTATTAACCTGTAAGGGCACAATGACGTATAGTTCTGGTGTTGAACAAAGCAGAAAAGTGACAGCGGGGGACGTCATGGTATGCGCCTAAACAGGTGACGCAGTACGAATAAAAGTCGTGGTGTGGTATTTGCTTCCCACAGGCAAGACAATTGCTAACTTTTTCTGACATCAGTTAGAGCAAGAAAAAAGGATCCCCAATGGGGTACTTAGCGTTAGAAGACTTCATCTTCAGTTCGGAATGAAAATTCAGGTAGCGGTTGACCGGCACTCATGCAAACTGCTTCTGCTTTGGGCTCCATGGCAAGAAAGACTGATGTAATGGCATTGGCTGCCTGATTTTATACCACTGATGACCTGACGTCAGTCCTGGAGTGATAGCAACCGATGCAGAAATACTAAGCCTCTGGTATTCAGGCCGACTGAGGGCTACCCCTGGCATGATAACCCAAATGTGATGACTGCAACAGTGAAACATGAAGAACATCAGAATCTTTCAAGATTATGGAAAAACATCCCTATAATATCAGATATCAGTCATTAACTTCCTTTAAAATGTATTTATATAGACAGATAGAAAGATTAGAAGAGACATAGATTTAGATATTGATACCATAAACACACACGCACGTACACACACACACACACGCGCACACACATTATGTATTAATGTACAAGTAATGCCCGCTGAATAATGAGTCTGCCACTTCATGGCAGCATATGAAGCTGCCATGGAGCTCAGACAGAAAAAGCCTAATGGTCACTATTATTTTACACTCGCTAAGCAGTGCTTCTGCTGTTTAGTGAATGTAAATTGTAAATAAAAGAAACTTAAAAGAAAAAGTGTGTGTGTGTGTGTGTGTGTGTGTGTGTGTGTGTGTGTGTGTGTGTGTGTGTGTGTGTGTGTGTGTGTGTGTGTGTGCGTGTGTGTGTGTGTGTGTGTGTGTGTGTGTGTGTGTGTGTGTGTGTGTGTGTGTGTGTGCGTGTGTGTGTGTGTGTGTGTGTGTGTGTGTGTGTGCATGTGTGTGTGTGTGTGTGTGTGTGTGTGTGTGTGTGTGTGTGTGTGTATGTGTGTGTGTGTGTGTGTGTGTGTGTTTATGCTCCTGTCTGTGCGTGTGAACGTGTGCTTGTATTTATGAAAGCGAGGTGTTTGTGAGTGACAGAGAGTGAAGAGTGAGAGCGATCCAACACTGGCAGCAGCAGCATCCATGATGTTTACTTAGGTTCATAGGTTCACAGGTTCATAGGTTCATAGGTTCATAGGGTCATAGGTTCATAGTTTCATAGGTGTGTACTAGGCTAATGGCCCTGGAGCCTTTACAAGCCTAGACCAAAAGAGTTCCCTGGCATCGTGCCGCCTGACATTAGCTCCCAGTGCCTGTATCCAGTAGAGCCATTGGAGTGATCCCCGGGGTGAATTTTCTGTTACCCATCCATTCATCAAGATTTCTCTTAGATCCAGTTAACTGAATAAAACCTAAAATAAAGAGGGAACAAAGGCTCATAACAGGAACATAGTCCTGTTAAAAAATCACAAAGTTCCTTCAGTAACAGGACTTTTGTTAGCATGCGTCCTTCTGAAGTGCTAGTTTTTATGTGTGTGTGTGTGTGTGTGTGTGTGTGTGTGTGTGTGTGTGTGTGTGTGTGTGTGTGTGTGTGTGTGTGTGTGTGCCTGTGTGTTAGTGTGTGAGAGAGAGAGAGACAGTGAAATGACGGACCACTAGCAGCAGCAGATAAGAGGCTTGCTTACCTCTCGACATTTAGCTCAAGGAATCTGGATAAAGGGGGAAGAGCCGTGAACAAGGGTAAGGTGGTCCACACAGCCTATCTGGACCTTGCCAAGGCCTTCAACACCATCCCTCACTCTGGAATCATAGATAAACTTACTAAGCTGGGCATTAATCCCTACATCGCTCGATGGGTTGCCAACTAGCTTACTGACAGAACCCACACTGTAAAAGTAGCTGACTCCAAATCCAGCTCCAGACAAGTGACAAGTGGAGTATCTCAGGGTTCAGTCTTGGGACCGGTCTTGTTTGGCATCTACTTCTCTGAAGTACAGGCCAACACTAAGGAACTCTGGCTAACAAAGTTTGCAGATGACTGCAAACTGGGAGCCATTACTGAATCCCCATATGATGTGCATATTCTACAAAAGGGTCTTATAGAAACAGATGCTTGGTGCCAGAGCCATGGGCTCAAGTTCATTGCCAAGAAATGTATATTTATCCCCTTTGGGAAAAAAAACATGTACACATGAATTACCACATAAGTGGCAGTACACTAAACACTGAAAGTGTGATAAGAGTCTTAGGGACACAGATGGACACTGGTCTCACCTTCTATAACCACATTGCCACAACAGTCAGGAAATCCTTCTATGTGGCACACCTCATCACTAAGGGCTTTTCATCCAGAAAAAAGGAGGTCATTGTCCCACTGTACTCATCCCTCATTAGAACCACTATAGAATACAATGCCCCATTTGGTATGTACCTCTCAAGACATCTGCAACAACTGGAAAGGCCGTAGAAATACCTCACTAAAAGAATCACAGGCCTAAAGCAGAGGGTCTATATTATAACATCGAAGTCTAAAAACTTTGAATGTTATAATATTGAACCCAGTAGAGTGAACGCTTGAAATAGCGAAGCTGCAGAACACCGAATACTTTCCTAGGGAAAGTATTCAGTGGGCCATTTCTGCAGCTTAGCTATTTCCTCAACTGTGGAGCGAAGGTTACGGACCAGGTTAAGGTAAGTGTGCGAATGAAGGTGAGTGTGTGATTGGGCATGGGTTAGGTGAGTTAGGGTGTGGGTCAGGTAAATGTGCGATTGTGTGGACGTGATGGTTAGGGTGGGGTAGGTGAGTTAGGGTTAGGGAGCGGGTATGGTGAGTGTGCGATAGTTAGGGACCTTAGGGTTAGGGTCTGGTTAAGGTAAGTGGGTAGCTAGTGGTGTATGTCTGGTTTAGTGTAGGGTTTCGTGAAGTGTATGCCTGTGGATTATTTATTTTGGTGTGCTTAAGTTGTGTGTTTGTCGGAACAGAAAACTTTTTCCCTGGGAAAAAAATTTGCTATGCTGACTGTTCGGTTTTCTGGTGTTTCAATTGAATGGGTTCGATATTATAACATTCAAAGTTTTTAGACTTTGATGTTATAATATAGACCCAAAGCAGATGCCCTATGCTGACCCTCTAAGAAAACTTCACCTATACTCTGTTGCATATCGTCTACTCAGGGGTGATCTCTATTTAACATACTAGGCCATGTCAAACCCAGAGCTGTTGGACATGCTACACTTAAAGAAATCCCAATCCCTCAGAGACACACAGTCTAGGGATCTAAACCTTGTCATCACAATGAACAAAACATGCTGGAGGGATAGGTTCCTGACCCAGAGACTCCACAGACTCTGGAGTAGACTGCCCATTCATGTCAAGCAGAGCTCCTCTTTGGCCCTTTTCAAAAGGAACCTTGATGATTGGATGGGAGATAGGAAATTCATCCTGGGGATCACGTCAGTTGCCCTGCTAGACAGAGGTCCAGGGAAGTAAATACTGTGGGAAGAAATAGCCAGGGAATTTTTATGGCTAGGCTTGCATAGGCCCTAGTGCCGATAGCCTAGTACCAACCTATGAACCTAAAATAGGAACAGATTTTAAATGTCACACTTAAAAAAATTAAAAGTAAGTTAAATAACGGGATTTGTGTTAACATGAATTTTCTGAAAGAAATTTATTTATTTTATTTTTATTTATCATTTGTTAAATATTTTATTTATTTATTTATTTTACATTTGTTTACTGGGAAAGTCCAACTGGACACAAGTCCTTTTTCTGTGGAGGCCTGAGGAGAAAAGCTCCAGCAATAAGAAATACAAACATTGAAAAAATTAACAATAATAGAAGGAAATTCCAGTAGCATTCACAATCAGCATTAGTACAACACTGGGCAATACAGTTGATTAGAGTTTATATTAACATAATGTGATACAAGAGAAAATACATTTAAATAATGAGGAAAAGGAAATTACAATTGAAATGAGACTGGAGTAAGTAGAAGCCAGTGAGCAAGCTGTGCTTACATATGCAGGAGACTTATCCAGGAAAGCTGTAAGAAGAGAACCAGGTGTCTACTAAGGGAGTAGTTAGGAGCTGTTTAAATTGTACTGTGGGGCAGTTAGAGGTAATAGGGGTTGGCAGTTTATTCCATGTTTTAGGTATGATGTTCGAGAAGAGGAAGAGTTTGTGTAGACTTGACTACGCAGCTGTGGGAAGGTATATTGGTTTAGTGGATTTCAGCCAGGTTCTGATCTGTTAAAAAAACAAGAAAATAGAATGAAGTTAAGTGAGATACAAAAGGGGTACAGAGTCTAATGAATTACAGGGAGTACAGATGGGTGCTGTGTGTGGGAGAATGTGAAAAAGAAAAAGTGGTAGATGAGCTTAACCGAAATAAGTATAGAGTTACAGTGTACATAAGAGGGTTTACAGTGCGAAGGAGGTGATGGGAGTAAGGGAAGAGGGGAAAGCAGTAGATGTACTGCAGTGGTACCAGGAGAAAGGTACAGGCTTAACAATTTAAAGCAGATACACAATAACACAGTGGGAAACATAACTGTATCAATGAAGCAGCACATTTCAAACAATTAAGCATCACTACACATTGCCTAAAGAAATTGCAGTCAGGATGAATACATAGAAAATGCAAAATAGCAACGTATAAACCAGAAAACAGGATTAACAGTGGATACTTGAAGTTTTGAGATGAAGTTTGCTATTAATGGCATATCGCTCACCAATATTCTTCAACAGGTAACTACAGTCTAAAGATGTAGGCCAGCTCTGAAGTTTATACGCAGTACAGTTTTAAAGTTAGGTAAGCTATCTAGTTATAACATGATACATAATTAGTGTAAATGGCTACAACAACAAAGAATGGTGCCCAAAACAATAATTCAATGCTGTACTTCGCTCCCAAATATACCTCAGTAGGTAACTGGACTCAAGTTAATAGTTAATCATAGTTAATAACAGTTAATAAAGTCTGAAAGTCAAATGTATGTCATTATTTAGTGACTTCAATCCCCAATGACTAGAAAAAAACATTTTAGCAGTAAGAGACCACAAAGTAAAGCAAATATCGAGATATTATTTAAAAATGATGTATTTTGGATGTAAAATGCTTCCTCTAACATTTACATATACTACAGCAACTTTGAAACATTAGGCGGAGGAGCTACTTTACATCCAAAATATAAAAAATAATATAATATAATATAAATATAAGTAAATAAATAAAAAGCAACAAATTTAAAGAAAGCCCACTCTCTAAGTGCTATAGTGCCCAAGAGGGTGTGTGTTAATGTGTAATTAATGCCCTTCCAGGGCTGTAGAGGTGCCTGGTCTTATAACACCCCTAGGTGGGCATTAATTACACATTAACAGAGACACTGTCAGGCATTACAGCTTGCTTAACTAGCTGACTACACAACACAAGCTGGGTTTCCCTCAATGTAAATGGAGCTCCTTCACTGCTGTGACTAATAATTATGTCAACATTTAATGTCGAGAATGTCGCAAAACAAAGCATTTTCTTTTTTAAAACTTGACATACTTTTTTATTAAACTCCATAATAAATTTGAATAAATACTTAAACTACTCTATAAATATTTAGTATTTGAGATAAACTACTCTATAAATATTTAGTATTATCTCAAATACTAAATATTTATAGAGTAGTTTATCTCAACTACAACTAAAAATGTATTTATAAAAAAGTAAATATATATATGTATATATATATATATATATATATATATATATATATATATACATATCCAATGTAAACACTGACATCTAGTAACCAAAAAGCTGACTACATGAAATATGCCCGAACTGCTAAAAATTTCTTAAGTCATACAATTTCATTCAAGCTAACACCATATATGGCCCCTAAATAATAATTCATATGTTTACTATGTAAAATACAAAGTTTATCATTTATAACCCTACCAATACCTATAAAACTAAAAATAGCAGCTCGATGTATGTGCAAATATATTAATTTATTCATTTCTTTAACCTTTGTTTACCTGGAAAGTCTGACTTGGAACGGGTCAATTTTCAGCAGAAGTCCAGGGAGAAATGCATGCATTGTGATATGGGAGGAAAGTGGAGCACTAGGAGGAAATCTACATGAATGCTGGGAGGACATGAAGGCTCCACACAGAATGCACCCCAGCCGAGGATTGAACTGGAGAACTTCTTACTGTGAGGCGACAATGCAAACCATACAGCAATCTATATATAGATATTTGTTTACTGGGCTAATGCACTGATCGATCTTGACTAATTTCTGTCTCAGCCGCAGTAACCTTTGCAAGTACATCTTTAAACATATAAAGTAACCTTTACAAGTATATCTTTAAACATATAAAGTAACCTTTACAAGTATATCTTTAAACATATAAAGTAACCTTTATAAATAAGAATATGGGTGGTAGAAAATATGAACATAGGAATAAAGGAGTCAAGTGTCTTGAAGGTCAGTGGGTCATAACCTTGATAATTGAACCTATGAAACTGTATGACACCTCAACAACTCTGGATGCAGTTGCTATAAGAGGGCATTTATTTTGCAGTCAAACTAGTAGTACAAAAAACAGGGATTGTCACCTGTCCAGTTACATCAACACATGTTCATAAATGCAGGACAGTTCAATGAGCATTTAAAAGTAATCGTGCCAAAATTAATGTTTTACACCTAGATCTTCCTGCAGCTTGCTTTTACAATGTCAGGCAATCTGCTGAAATATTTCATATTTTAAAAGCTATTGTATTTCTTACACCTTTTCAGTGGCCCTCTATCCATTTTCAACATTCATCTCCACATGGTTTGAACTGCATTAGGATTTCATATAGAGCAACATTTCACCAGCAACAGAAGGAGTCATAACAGAATGGAGTTCAGTGTTTGTAAGAATTTATTTTAATGTTGAAGTAGCACCGCACCATGAACAAGGGATCAACACCTCGGTCCTGTCACATCCAGATGGATGGAACTGAGATCAATATTTCAGTACTCCCATAAATATTTAAAAATAACTGCAACTGAAATCAATATTTCCATACTCCTATAAATATTTAAAAATAACTGCACTACAGAAACAGCTGCACCGTGACAACTCAAGGCTACTCCTTTCTGCTGTCATCTTGTCAGCTCAAGAATAATTTAGAATGTTGCAGCTGGAGAATTTATCATTCTTGCAAATTTTCTAACTTCCTGCACATAAGTGTACCTGCGTAAAGCACCTTACTGAGGATCAGCAACATACGTCAGCAACTTTAAGCAATAAAACAATCTGCACACCTTAACTGATTGCACCTCATTATATTAAGAAATCTTAGATTCATAGGTTCATAGGATGATACTAGGCTATTGGCCTGGAAGCCCTTGTAAACCTAGCCAAGAATTTCACCCATGTTCTCACAAAGTCAGTATCAGTTTCCCTTGTCTAGCAGGGACACAGGTGGGATCCCAGGGATGTATTTTCTGTTTCCCATCCAGTCGTCCAGGTTCCTCTTAAAGAGGGCTAGAGCAGTACTCTGCTTAACACGGAGAGGCAGTCTATTCCACAGATGGTGGAGTCTCTGGGACACAAATCTATCTGCTGACAAGATCTATTAATGTCACAGACCAGGTTGAGGCCTTGCGTGCACATTGCCTGAGTGGATTTTGACTTATGGATATGCAGCAACTCCATCAAGGCTTTGTCTGAGATGGCCTTGTATGCCAGACACAGGTCACGTCTGAGCAGTCTGTATGAGACTGAATAGAGGGACAGGGATTTCAGCCTATCTGTAGAGGACAGGTGTTTGAGACGCTGGATTTTCCTGGTCAGGAACCTCTGTAGTCTGACCAGCTGCTACATGTGCTTGGCAAGGTACATGCCAAAGGGGGCATTGTACTCGATAATGGGTCTAATAAGGGAGGAGTACAGGGATGTTAGGACCTCCTTGTTCCTGGATGAAATACACTTAATTATGAGGTGGGCCATGTAGAAAGCTTGCAATACAACGGAGGCAACATTGTGGTCAAAAGTCAGGTTGCTATCAGCCTGGATACCTAAGTCCCTCACAAGTGTTTATATGCTTAGTACATTGTTATTAATATGATAAATTAGTTGGGATGCCATTTTCTCCAAAGGGGATAATGATGCATTTCTTGGCATTCAGTTTGAAGGCATGCTCTTGTTACCAGTCATTAGTTTGGGTAAAGCCCTCGTGGAGGATGTTCACATCACTAGGGGAATTTAAGATAGTGCCCAGCTTGCAGTCATCTGTCAAGTCATCATTCAAGTAATATTATATTCAAAATGCAGTTAGCATCTGAGAGAATGTGGCAGTAAATTACATTTTTTTAAGTAACTCACTTCCATGTTCATCACCTAAGCAACACAGATCCTTTAGGCATCTTCCTTATCACTCTTCCTACACCCACCTCCTTAATCACCCCATTACTCTTCAACAGCTCATTACAAATCTGCTCCTTTGCCAGACAATTCTACTGCCTTCTCTTGGGAGTAGAATCTTTTAATTACCCAGCTTGAGATCAGAGGACGGGGCTTTGCTTGGAGTTTGGTTATGTAGGTCAAAAACCTTCATCCATGCGACAGTCAAAGGCCATAGCGTTATGCTTGCCATACGCATGACATCTGCATACCTACTCCTGTTTTTAGTTGCAGTATTTTTACAAGGCCTATGACATCCAGAAGGCATCATCCCAAAAGCAGTACATCCCATGCATGCTGTAGAGCTCCAATGTGGTGCTTCATTCACACAATCATTTCCTTCCCACTGGCCATCTGGTGACCAAGGCTAATTTCTAAGCCAGATCAGAAGTGTATGGAGATATGTTACTTGTACGGCAGACAACCTGATCCAAGGTGACTTATAATTATTGTCCTTTTTAGAATGCCTTAGAAAATGAGATTGTTAAATAATAATCCTCGTTACTCATGGAATATTCCACAGTAATATATGGGGAGAGTCTGCTAAAAATGAATGCGCCCATTTACATTATAAATCTCTGTGCTGCAAAAGAAAAAACATCAGGACACCATTATTTTCACACAGTATGTGCAAATGTGTACATTATATTAGGATAAACTACTCTTTAACAAACAAGATATGTTCACAAACATTTTCATCTCTTTCATTTTTAAATATTTCAATGGACATATAAAACTTTAAAAGTGAAAGACGTGAATGTATTTTCAAATATCTTGCATTTATTAAAGAGTTTGATCAGCTCCTTAAATGTAAACTGCTGCTTAACTGGACAAGTTTGTTACCCATCATTCCTTGCTATGATTTTGCTATCTATTTTAGGATGTGTCATGCTTAATTTTGTAAAAGATGCTATAGCTGCTGCATATTTGGTATTTACAACTTATTTTGGCTTGTTTTCTGTTTCACAGATGCAATACTTTCTCACTCAACTGACAAGCAATGCTTTATTTAACCTCCATTTCGATGTGACTCGCTGGGAAAGAGACTGACACTATTCTGACCACTAAACATTGTTGAAATTGTTGAAACTTGCTGACTACTGCTGTCTTGAGAGAATTACATTGCACAGGTACTTTTACCTCCCCAAACTACAGTGAATGTGCTCTGTTTCTGGGTCCGCTTACACTTCAGCTGTGACAATGTGCAGAAGCCATTCTGACTTTCCTTCAACATTTTGACCAAGTCTGCATTACTACATGAATTTTGAAAGGTGTTAGTTGTTTTTTAGTTGGTTTATTGGTTATTGGTTGTTTCTTTGTTAATTTGCTATTTGCTCCTTACTAAGTTGCTTGACAACGTTAAAAAATGGCTGAAACATATATGTCTAGAGCTAATGGAATTTGAGTTTATTGGCATGAATGTACCCATAAAGACTTAAAAAGTAAAAGTCAAAAGCTATGTAACTGAAACACTGGTATGACTATGCCCTTAAGGGGATATTTACATATATTCTCCATACAGTCCCTTAGTAACACTCCCATTCAGGTAGAATCCAGCACTAAGCTCTTCGGCGTAACCATCGATAATCAGCTTAAATTTGACTTGCATGTTAATAACTGTATCAAAAAGACACATTCAGAACTAGGGCTCCTTTACCGTAACAAGAAATTCCTTACCGCTGAAGTCAAGATTACTATCTCTCTCTCTTACCTACCTTCTACCCAGTCTAATGTACAATTCTCAAATTATCACAAATCTTAACTCAGCACTCCTGAACAAACTCAATTCTACCTACAACAAGGTAACTAGATTTGCTGCCCAACAAACCTACAAATCCCATCACTGTCTCTCTCTAAAACAGCTAAACTGGCTGGAATTACCCCACCAGCTTCTTCTCTCTCAGCTCCAGATCATCCATTCTATCCTATACCAGCCTTCCTACTGCCCAGCACTATCCCCTCTCATCTCCCATTATTCTCCCTCCAGACCTCTCCGAAGCTCTAACCAAGACCTACTACAAATCCAATTCTAAAGTTGGACGCAACATGTACAGCTATCATCCCACTATTGCCTAGAATAGGCTCCCACTAGAAATCAGGACCCTTACACATCTTAAACAATTTAAGACAGTCACCAAGGAGCACTTTAAAAGTCACTGGCCCTGCCACTGCACTCTCCCTCCTTAACACCCCCTACTTCTCATACCTTAATCTACTTTCTGCCCTTAACTCGCTCTTCTCACTAGCTCTCTCTAATCTTCCTTGACTACTCTTTCTACTGTCTTCTAAAATCTATTAACAAATCACCTCAGAGAAACATTCTATTGTAATTGTCTTGCCTTCATGCAACTACATTATGATAAAACTGGGTTTTTGTAACCACTTACCCCAAAAAACTATATTCATCTTAATGACATATTTCTTTTTATACATCATGAAATAGTTTGCTATACTCCTGATTATTGATACTGTATAACATTATACTGCTACTTAATGCCTTGTAATAATCCTGTAACACTGCTGTTTAATACTAATTTATAATAAAATTGTATAATATGTTGGAGCTTTTCTCCCAGAGTCTCTGCTGAAAAAGGACTGTTCAGCTCAGTCAGACAATCCTGGTCAACAAATGTAAAATAAAATAAAATAAATAAATAATAATAAATAAAATATTCCACAGGCATCTGCTACAGGAGGCTTAAGATTTTACACAGTGAAGATTCTAGTTTGGAAAGGCCTTTCTTGCAGTTTATTTTAAATGTTTTTTTCTGTTCGACCTTTTTAACCTTTGTTTTTGTCTATATATCTATACGGGTTCACTTCAGTTCACTGACTTTCATTTCACTGACACCATTTCACTGAAATTCATTTCACTGAAAGTTCATTTCACTGACAACTATTATTAGCAATAAAATGGAATATTCCCCCTTCCCCACTGTAGTGCGACCCTGGAGTTAGAATATATAGTTAGGGGGGTGTGGGGGGTGCAGCCCCCCACTTCATTTCATATGATATTCTTACGTTTTGATATAATATTGCTTAGTAAAAGAAAAGTAAGTGGGGGGCTGCGCCCCCCACACCCCCCGATGTGGGGGGCTCTGCCCCCCACACCCCCCTAACTATATATTCTAACTCCAGGGTCGCACTACAGTGGGGAAGGGGGCATATTCCATTTACTTTGTAATAATACTTGTCAGTGAAATGAACTTTCAGTGAAATGAAGTTTCAGTGAAATGAATTTCAGTGAAATGGTGTCAGTGAAATGAAAGTCAGTGAATTGAAAGTTCAGTGAATTGAAGTGAACCCATCTATACATATTTAAGCAAAAATAATTTAACAAGACTTTCCATACTGTCTATTTTCAAAGTATATTATTGCCCTCCAAGGGAAGCTTGAAACGGAAATGATGGATCTTCCACTCGTGAGAAGGACCTCCATCTGTGGTTTCCAGCCTAACAACACCCACAGATGGAGCGTTGTGTTCATGTAAATGGCGGCCAGTATTGTTCATGTAAACCGCACCATGGTATGCAATATTATTTCCATCATGCAGCTATATTCAAATACCATATATTTCAGTGTTCAACCTAGTCATTGTTTTCATCATGTCTTTTGCTGGGGCTTTTCCCCTCGGGTCTCCACTGAAAATGGGTTTGTTTGCAAGCTCATTTGGACTAACCCAGTTAACAAATAAATAAATAAATAAATGTTGGTGACTTATGATTAGGAGATCCAGCTTTAGAAATGCCATGTATCATTACAGAAGTGCACGCACAACAGAGAATGTGCCAATAACATGATATTCCACAGGGTACACTTCATCCCCACATGTTAACATTGCACAGAATGGTCCAAAACTTACATTCAAAATCCTTTTCATTGTAGCTACGGCCCATCTTCTTTGTGGGGCCTTGAGATGAACATTCAATTAAATCACCAAACCGTTCAACTGATAATGCCTTTGCCAGCTCTTCTTCCTCATCCTCTTCTTCTTCTTCATGGAAAGGAGATCTTTCAACATCTTCTTCAACCTGCAGAGAAGTTTTATACTGTCAGTATTACACTGTGGAGAACTGAAATTATTCAACCAGCACTCATGTCTATTTAGTAAACTTTTAATAACCCGCACAAAAAAGTCATGTCTGCTGAAACAGGTGGATGAATTTAACAGTAAAACAATACAAACCAACTTCAGGTACTAACTTTACAAAATAATGAAATATAGTACCATAAATAACAGCTTCTTCATATAAATTAATATGACTAAACTAAATCCACTTTAATTGTCATTCCTGTTTTTCTGATTTTGTTTAGGGATTGTACACAAGACCTACCCTATTATGTACTTTTACCACTGTCACTGGACAAACAGGGAGTCGCTAGGCAATTAGGTACCTGCTCTCCATCAAGTACAGTTGTTTCTTTTTTCAGCTAGGAGGCCACTACATAGTAAGTTTTAACACACAAGCATCCAGTGCAGAGCAAACCAATAACCTCATAATGCATTAATGAGAGAGTGTGGTGCGAATTATTGACATAGTAACCTCATAATATATTAATGAGTGAGTGTGGTGCTAATCACTGATGTAGTAACCTAGTAATATATTAATGAGCGAGTGTGGTGCTAATCACTGACGTAGTAACCTCGTAATGTATTAATGAGGAGCGAGTGTGATGTTAATTATTGAAGTAGTAACCTCGTAATATATTAACGAGTGAGTGTGGTGCTAATCACTGACATAATAACCTTGTAATGTATTAATGAGTGGGTGTGGTGCTAATCATTGAAGTAATAACCTTGTAATGTATTAACGAGTGAGTGTGGTGCTAATCACTGACGTAGTAACCTAGTAATGTATTAATGAGTGAGTGTGGTGCTAATCACTGATGTAGTAACCTAGTAATGTATTAACAAGCGAGTGCGGTAATAATCATTGACATAGTAACCTTGTAATGTATTAACGAGCATGTGTGGTGCTAATCATTGACATAGTAACTTCATAATATATTAACAAGTGAGTGTGGTGCTAATTACTGATGTAGTAACCTAGTAATGTATTAACGAGTGAGGTGTGGTGCTAATCATTGACGTAGTAACCTTGTAATGTATTAATGAGTGAGTGTGGTGCTAATCACTGACATAGTAACCTTGTATTGTATTAACGAGTGAGGTGTGGTGCTAATCACTGATGTAGTAACCTTGTAATGTATTAATGAGTGAGTATGGTGCTAATCATTGACATAGTAACCTCGTATTGTATTAACGAGTGAGGTGTGGTGCTAATCACTGATGTAGTAACCTTATAATGTATTAACGAGCGAGTGTGGGGATAATCATTGACGTAGTAACCTTGTAATGTATTAACGAATGAGTGTGGTGCTAATCATTGACATAGTAACCTTGTAATGTATTAACTAGCGTGTATGGTGCTAATCACTGATGTAGTAACCTTGTAATATATTAATGAGCGAGTGTGGTGCTAATCATTGACATAGTAACCTTGTTATGTATTAACGAGTGAGTGTGGTGCTAATCATTGACATAGTACCTTGTAATGTATTAACAAGCGAGTGCGGCGCTAATCACTGACGTAGTAACCTTGTAATATATTAACGAGTGAGTGTGGTGCTATAAACTGATATAGTAACCTTGTAATGCATTAATGAGCAGGTGTGGTGCTAATCATTGAAGTAATAACCTTGTAATGTATTAACGAGTGAGGGCAGTGCTAATCACTGACGCAGTAACCTTGTAATGTATTAATGAATGAGTGTGGTGCTAATCATTGACATAGTAACCTTGTAATGTATTAACGAGTGAGTTCGGTGCTAATCACTGATGTAGTAACCTTGTAATATATTAATGAGTGAGTGTGGTGCTAATCATTGACATAGTAACCTTGTTATGTATTAACAAGTGAGTGTGGTGCTTATCATTGACATAGTAACCTCGTAATGTATTAACAAGCAAGTGCAGTGCTAATCACTGACTTAGTAACCTTGTAATGTATTAACGAGCGAGTGCGGTGCTAATCACTGACTTAGTAACCTTGTAATATATTAACGAGTGAGTGTGGTGCTAATCACTGACGTAGTAACCTTGTAATGTATTAACGAGCGAGTGCGGTGCTAATCACTGACATAGTAACCTAGTAATGTATTAACGAGTGAGTGTGGTGCTTATCATTGACATAGTAACCTCGTAATGTATTAACAAGCGAGTGCAGTGCTAATCACTGACTTAGTAACCTTGTAATGTATTAACGAGCAAGTGCGGTGCTAATCACTGACATAGTAACGTTGTAATATATTAACGAGTGAGTGTGGTGCTAATCATTGACATAGTAACCTTGTTATGTATTAACGAGTAAGTGTGGTGCTAATCATTGACATAGTAACCTCGTAATGTATTAACAAGCGAGTGCAGTGCTAATCACTGACGTAGTAACCTTGTAATGTATTAACGAGCGAGTGCGGTGCTAATCACTGACGTAGTAACCTTGTAATATATTAACAAGTGGGTGTGATGCTAATCATTGGCATAGTAACCTTGTTATGTATTAACAAGCGAGTGTGGTGCTAATCACTGATGTAGTAACCTAGTAATGTATTAACAAGTGAGTGCAGTGCTAATCACTGGCGTAGTAACCTTGTAATATATTAACGAGTGAGTGTGGTGCTAATCATTGATGTACTAACTTCGTAATGTATTAACAAGTGAGTGTGGTGCTAATCCTTGATGTAGTAACCTAGTAATGTATTAACAAGCAAGTGCGGTGCTAATCACTGACGTAGTAACCTTGTAATATATTAACGAGCGAGTGTGGTGCTAATCATTGATGTACTAACCTCGTAATGTATTAACAAGTGAGTGTGGTGCTAATCATTGACATAGTAAACTTGTTATGTATTAACGAGTGAGTGTGGTGCTAACTATTGATGTAGTAACCTAGTAATGTATTAACGAGCGAGGTGTGGTGCTAATCATTGACGTAGTAACCTTGTAATGTATTAACGAGTGAGTGCGGTGCTAATCACTGACGTAGTAACCTCGTATTGTATTAACGAGTGAGGTGTGGTGCTAATCACTGATGTAGTAGCCTTGTAATGTATTAACGAGTGAGTGTGGCGCTAATCATTGACATAGTAACCTTGTAATGTATTAACGAGTGAGTGCGGTGCTAATCACTGACGTAGTAACCTTGTAATGTATTAATGAGTGAGTGCGGTGCTAATCACTGACGTAGTAACCTTGTAATGTATTAAGGAGTGAGTACGGTGCTAATCACTGATGTAGTAACCTTGTAATGTATTAACGAGCGAGTGCAGTGCTAATCACTGATGTAGTAACCTTGTAATATATTAACGAGTGAGGTGCGGTGCTAATCATTGACGTAGTAACCTTGCAATATATTATCGAGCAAGGTGCGGTGCTAATCATTGACGTAGTAAGCTTGTAATATATTAACAAGCGAGTGCAGTGCTAATCATTGATGTAGAAACCTAGTAATGTATTAACGAGCGAGGTGTGGTGCTAATAATTGATGTAGTAACCTTGTAATGTATTAACGAGCAAGTGCGGTGCTAATCATTGACGTAGTAACCTTGTAATATATTAACGAGCGAGGTGCGGTGCTAATCATTGATATAGTAACCTTGTAATATATTAACAAGTGAGTGTGGTGCTAATCATTGATGTAGTAACCTTGTAATGTATTAACAAGCGAGTGCGGTGCTAATCATTGACGTAGTAACCTAGTAATGTATTAACATGCGAGTGTGGTGCTAATCATTGACGTAGTAACCTTGTAATGTATTAACAAGTGAGTGCAGTGCTAATCACTGACGTAGTAACCTTGTAATATATTAACCAGCGAGGTGCGGTGCTAATCATTGACGTAGTAACCTTGTAATATATTAACAAGTGAGTGCGGTGCTTATCATTGATGTAGTAACCTAGTAATGTATTAACGAGCGAGGTGTGGTGTTAATCATTGATGTAGTAACCTTGTAATGTATTAACAAGCGAGTGCGGTGCTAATCATTGACGTAGTAACCTAGTAATGTAATAACAAGCGAGTGTGGTGCTAATCATTGATGTAGTAACCTTGTAATGTATTAATGAGCGGGTGCTAATCATTGATGAAGTAACCTTGTAATATATTAACGAGCGAGCTGTGGTGCTAATCATTGAAGTAGTAACCTTGTAATGTATTAACGAGCGAGTGCGGTGCTAATCATTGAAGTAGTACCCTCGTAATGTATTAATGAGTGAGTGCGGTGCTAATCATTGACATAGTAACCTTGTAATGTATTAACAAGCGAGTGTGGTGCTAATCACTGATGTAGTAACCTAGTAATGTATTAACAAGCGAGTGTGGTGCTAATCACTGACGTAGTAACGTTGTAATGTATTAACAAGCGAGTGTGGTGATAATCACTGACGTAGTAACCTTGTAATGTATTAATGAGCGAGTGTGGTGCTAATCACTGACATAGTAACCTCGTAATGTATTAACGAGCGAGTGCAGTGCTAATCACTGATGTAGTAACCTTGTAATGTATTAACAAGCGAGTGCGGTGCTAATGACTGACATAGTAACCTTGTAATGTATTAATGAGTGGGTGTGGTGATAATCATTGACGTAGTAACCTTGTAATGTATTAACAAGCGAGTGTGGTGCTATTCATTGACATAGTAACCTAGTAATGTATTAACGAGCGAGTGCGGTGCTAATCATTGATGTACTAACCTCGTAATGTATTAACAAGCGAGTGCGGTGCTAATCACTGATGTAGTAATGTAGTAATGTATTAACGAGTGAGTGCGGTGCTAATCATTGATGTACTAACCTCATAATGTATTATCGAGTGAGTGCAGTGCTAATCATTGACATAGTAACCTTGTTATGTATTAACAAGTGAGTGCGGTGCTAATCACTGACGTAGTAACCTTGTAATGTATTAACGAGCGAGTATGGTGCTAATTACTGAAGTAGAAACCTTGTTATGTATTAACAAGTGAGTGCGGTGCTAATCATTGACATAGTAACCTTGTAATATATTAACAAGCGGGCGTGGTGCTAACCATTGATGTAGTAACCTTGTAATGTATTAACGAGCGAGTGTGGTGCTAATTATTGACATAGTAACCTTGTTATGTATTAACGAGTGAGTGTGGTGCTAATCATTGACATAGTACCTTGTAATATATTAACAAGCGAGTGCGGCGCTAATCACTGACGTAGTAACCTTGTAATATATTAACGAGTGAGTGTGGTGCTAATCACTGATATAGTAACCTTGTAATGCATTAATGAGCAGGTGTGGTGCTAATCATTGAAGTAATAACCTTGTAATGTATTAACGAGTGAGGGCAGTGCTAATCACTGACGCAGTAACCTTGTAATGTATTAATGAGTGGGTGTGGTGCTAATCATTGACGTAGTAACCTCATAATGTATTAACAAGTGAGTGCAGTGCTAATCATTGACGTAGTAACCTAGTAATGTATTAATGAGTGAGTGTGGTGCTTATCATCGATGTAGTAACCCAGTAATGTATTAACGAGCGAGTGCGGTGCTAATCACTGATGTAGTAACCTAGTAATGTATTAACGAGCGAGTGCGGTGCTAATCACTGACGTAGTAACCTCATAATGTATTAACGAGCGAGTGTGGTGCTAATCACTGACGTAGTAACCTAGTAATGTTTTAATGAGGTGCGAGTGTGGTGCTAATCATTGATGTAGTGCTGGGCTGCACAACATCTGCAGTGGTGCTACAGTATGATTTATGACAGATGCAATTTACACAGCAAGGAAGGCAGGTTTGCAATGCAGTCACAGTGCACTGAATTGTTATGCATACACAGCCTTTATGTCACTGTAGTTACACAAAACACTTTGTATACTATGTGAAACTACACAACCTACACATATATTGTTAGAGCTGTTTTGTTCAGCCAGTCTTGAGCTTTCAAATGAGATCAATATTTATTGTTCAGTGAAATATTTACAGGAATATGAAAAATTATACTTATTTGTATTAATACTATTTTGACCACCTCTGAACTTCTTTTAAGAAATTCACCTTACAATACAAATATCAATGACAATTTTCCTCAACATCAGCTATGGTTTCACCTAATACCATACAATGGTTTGCAAGTTGCTTGGTTTTGAAAACATTAATGTACATATAGAACTATTGCATATATTCATAACTGCTAACAAGCAACTAGCAATGTTTCCAATACAGTATACTATTTTTTTCTCCCCCAGCAAGACATTTCACATCATGCCCTTCAATAATGTAGATCACTCAGTTATGAAAATATCAATGTAAACATGAAAATATGAATAACAATGACAATTATTATTATACAATTATATTATTATTATTATACAATTCAGTATCATTATTATTCGAAAATGTCACACTGATCAGATAACCCATTCAGTGTGTTTGCTGCAAATCCAGTATTATCAACAGGAAAAAGTATGACCAGCTGCAACTATTAAAAAAAAAAAGCTACTGCCAAGAGTGGAAACCTTCCCCAATCCCCAAAGTTAGGCATACAGAAATACAAATGTTTAAAACACAAATAAAAATTGCTCCTGAAGGAATCACTTCATTACTTGTGTCTGTGCTATTCCTTCATAAGTGTTTTGTTTGTTTATTTTACTATTGTTCCTAGTAAAAAACAATGTGAATAATAAAAAAAAAAAAGTTATACATACCTAAAGCAAGCAACCCTAACGTTTAAGTTGCTTTTGGTGTGGTATGCCTATCAAAAATCCCTCCTCTGAAAGCAGTGTACACATTAGGATAAGGTCACTTAGATGTGAGTTGAATGGCTCACAGAGGCTGGCTGCTATTGTCCAAATATTTCTCATGCTGTCTGAGGACAAGTACATGAAGCTTCAGATCAACAAACGGCATAAAAAGCAGTGAAGTGGAAGTCAAAGCAGCAATTCAGAAAAGTACTGCACACGTGTCAGGATTTATTTATTTATTTGTTTTTTTGTTTACCAGGAAAGTCCACTGGGCCTAGTCGAACCCATTTTCAGTGGAGGCCTGGGGAGAAAATCTCTGCAGTATGGACATTAACACGCAAAAAGTTACAGTTGAACATTGTAATGATCAAATTCTACATAGAAATGAAAAAGTTAAAATTACAAAAGTAAAATTCTACACAAAAATAAGAAAGCAATCACGAAAAAAAAGAAAAGCAATTTCAAAAGTAAGTATGTACAGTTGTCAAAAGTGACATTACAGAAGTGTACAGTCCTAAGCAAATAGCGAAGAACTTAAGTATCTATATGGCTTATAGGATCTATCAGGATATGCACATTGTTCCGACGTCCACTAAACGACTAGAAGCTCTAGAAGATCAAGGCCATTTCATACATAAAACAGTGATTTTTTTTTAACTAATGGCATCTGTCCAATAGAAATAATCCATCCCTCTGTATGGGTAAAGTTAGATTTACCTGTGGCTGGCTTTGTTTGATAGCTTAGATTTTGCTGCTATGATAAAACCATGCCAAGCATGGGCAAATCGAGTATTACTCACATCCAGTGATGGGTTATTGCTGAAATATCTCCACTGTAAGACATCCTACAATAACTGTCTTTCTGTCATTTTGTCACTTACAGCTTGACCTTTATATGCTGCATATTACTAATTGCTAATCCACTAAATTATGGAAACCAATACAAAAATACCAGGATGCCATAAGGAGCTGTGGGTTAAATATACGTATAAAAAGAGCACTATAACTGTGAATGCTTTAAACATCAAAGAAATATATAGCCTTTATATCCCCATGGATGCACTACAATCCTTAAGGGTCATCTTATGACTGAAATAGTTAAGAATGAAAGTGTACCTCTCCTGGTTAGCCTTCCATCTCCATCAAGCACAGAAGCAGCCAACAAGTCTTTCCAGAAAGATCCATAGTAGCAACAGGTAAGTATTCTGCAGTCACTCACTCACCCACAGGTCAACATGAATCAAAAGTCTCTGATGAAGACCCTGAAAGATGAGGAAGTCTTCATCCAAGGACTTGTTCACTAAACCACTTGCTCCTTCAGACAGGTTTGAGCCTCTGCAATCACTATCTATACCTGAAGAAATGGACACTTGGAAGTACAAGGTATCTTATGACACCGTGAATCTTTCCGCAGGGCCCCTTTTTGTTATCCTTTTCTAAAGGTATTGAAAAATACATTGAACATTGGAAGGGCGAGAACACCATCAATATCTG
The DNA here is from genome assembly GCF_019279795.1 of Protopterus annectens. Classification (NCBI taxonomy): domain Eukaryota; kingdom Metazoa; phylum Chordata; order Ceratodontiformes; family Protopteridae; genus Protopterus; species Protopterus annectens. The sequence continues at coordinate 1,173,247,958 of NC_056737.1, read as the reverse complement.
ACAAGTAAACAAAGGCTCTGACACAACCACCTGACAGCAATGCGATTCAGTAATATGTCACAGTGCTTAAAAGTGTGAGAAGTTTATTTACTGCTAAAGTCAAGATGTTTGCTTACATCTAAAGTCAAGAGGTTTACTTATTACTAAACTCAAGAGGTTTACTTGCTACTAAAGATGAAATGTTTACTTATCACTAATATCAAGATGTTTACTTACTATTAAAGTCAAAATGTTTACTTACTACTAAAGTTGAGATGTTTGTTTACATCTAAAGTCAAGAAATTTACTTACTACTGAAGTTGATAGGTTTACATACTACTAAAATCAAAATGTTCAGAGTATCATAGGAGGTTACTAGGCTAATGGCCCCAGGGCCCTTACAAGCCTAGCCAAGTTCAACCCATGTTCCCAAGGGTGTCTGGTTCAAACAGACACCAAAATCAGCACCTATTGCCCCATTCAGGAAGGACACAGGTTTACTTACTGCTAAAGTCAAGACGTTTGCTTACATCTAAAGTCAAGATGTTTACTTACTATTAAAATTGAGACATTTACTTACTACTTAAGTCGAAACATTTCCTTACATCTAAAGTCAAGAGGTTTACTTACTACTAAAGTTGAGAGGTTTACTTACTATTAAAATTGAGGCATTTACTTACTACTTACTACTAAAGTCGAAACATTTCCTTACATCTAAAGTCAAGAGGTTTACTTACTACTAAAGTCGAGAAGTTTCCTTACATCTAAAGTCAAGAGGTTTACTGCCTAATAAAGTCGAGAAGTTTACTTACTACTAAAGTTGAGATGTTTCCTTACATCTAAAGTCAAGAGGTTTACTTACTACTAAAGTCTAGAAGTTTACTTACTACTAAAGATGAGATGTTTCCTTACATCTAAAGTCAAGAGGTTTACTTACTACTAAAGTCGAGAAGTTTACTTACTACTAAAGAAGAGATGTTTCCTTACATCTAAAGTCAAAAGGTTTACTTACTACTAAAGTCTAGAAGTTTACTTACTACTAAAGACAAGATGTTTCCTTACATCTAAAGTCAAGAGGTTTACTTACTACTAAAGTCGAGAAGTTTACTTACTACTAAAGTTGAGAAGTTTACTTACTACTAAAGTCGAGATGTTTCCTTACATCTAAAGTCAAGAGGTTTACTTCCTACTAAAGTCGAGAAGTTTACTTACTACTAAAGTTGAGATGTTTCCTTACATCTAAAGTCAAGAGGTTTACTTACTACTAAAGTCTAGAAGTTTACTTACTACTAAAGACGAGATGTTTCCTTACATCTAAAGTCAAGAGGTTTACTTACTATTAACATCGAGAAGTTTACTTACTACTAAAGAAGAGATGTTTCCTTACATCTAAAGTCAAGAGGTTTACTTACTACTAAAGTTGAGAAGTTTACTTACTACTAAAGATGAGATGTTTCCTTACATCTAAAGTAAAGAGGTTTACTTACTACTAAAGTTTCCTTATATCTAATGTCAAAAAGTTTACTTACTATTGAATTTGAGAAGTTTATGCAAGCACTAATGCCCAACAGGGTGAAGCATCAGGCCTCACAACACCCCTGAGTGGGCATTAATTACACATTAACACAGGGATTATTGCTGTTCAAGAATGGTCTCTCTGCAAAATGTACTTATTTATTTTATTTTATTTATTTTTACATTTGTTAACCGGGAGAGTCCTATTGGATACATGTCCATTTTCAGCGGAGGCCCGGGGAGAAAAGATCCACATGTACAAAAAGATGACAGTCAATATTCATGGTTACATTAAAATATGTAAAATCTTAAAATTTCAATAGGAGGTTATGTATATACATGGTTACATTGAAGTTTAAGATCATTGTCGGTTTATGGTATTACATATGTACAGCAATTATAGCAAAGCATTTGAGCGTATAGCACAATGATACTTAGATTGATGTCATGAGTGACTACCTGGAGAAAAAAGGTGGTTAGTGAGAAAAAGGTGTTTAGCTAAGAGGAGAGTTCCTGGAAATTGGATGTAGAAGGGTTTAAGACATATCTGTAGAAAAGCTAGGATAATAGGATACAAAAGAGGAGGTAAAGACAAGGGATTTAAATGGTTAGTGTAGGGAGTTAGAAACACAGCATTCTAAAGTTGAGCATAGGAAGTTAGGTTAGATTTAGTGAATGTTGTTCTGAAGGTTATAGAGAAGTAAATATAATTAGAGTGGGTTTAAGTAGAAGGTTTATTCCAAATTGCATCATTTAGCTTCAAAAGTTGCTTTTTACTTATGTTTTTTTTATTACTATATTTTTTAATATATTTTTGATGTAAATGTTCCTCTGCCTAATGTTTCAAACTTGCTGTAGTTCATGGTGTTGGAGGAAGCATTTTACATCCAGAATATAACACTTTACAAAATAACCAGGTATTTACTTTATTTTTAGCCCCTTACTATAAATAAAGTACAGTTGTGTACACTTACCATAAATGTAGATGTTCGAGTGTATTCACTGTTGCAGATATTACATTTGGGTGATCTGCTGGCAGGTTGCCCTCAGTCAGCCTGACTAACAAAGTCTTGGGTCCTCCGTCAGCTGCTGTCCCTTCTTCCATGACGTCAGGTCGTCAGGGGTATAAAACATGCAGCCGATGCCATTGCATCAGTTTTTCTTGCCCCAGATGTCAGGTGCCCCCCAAATGGGGAGGAAATAAAATTAAACACACAAAAAATATACCTCCAATCCCAAAAGCAAATACACTAAAAGGGCTTTTAAGCATAGTGAAAGAAAGTAGAGGTATAGCCAAAAAAAATAGGGGGCTGGAGGGAGGGTAACCAGGACTGCAACAGTGAATATACTCCAACATCTACATTTATGGTAAGTGTACACAACTGTACTACGTTCTTCGTGTTTCACTGTTGCAGTCATTACATTTGGGTAGATTCCCAAAGCTATGGTTGGGTGGAGGGAATTATACAGCATTAGAACCAGCTATAAGGCCCTGCAGGACAGCAGTGGCAAAGCCAGCTCTGGATTTAGAGAAAAGTGGTAAATGGTAATGTTTGGTGAACGTATGAACTGAGCTCCAGGTAGCAGCTTCTAGAATGTCCCTGGTAGGAACACCTCTGAGTAAGGCTGTTGAACTAGATGCAGCCCTGGTGGAATGGGATCTGATCCCCTGGGGGATAGATTTTCCATGGTGCGTATAGCAGAAACAAATACAATGGCTTATCCATTTGGAAATGGTTTGCTTTGAAATAGCCTTTCCCTCTGCCCCTGCAGCAAAAGCCACCAGCAGTTGTTCAGATTTTCTTTGAGATTTTGTCCTAAGTAAAATCTAAGTTGTCTGTGTACATCCAATGAATGCAGAATCCACTCCCCCTTGTTCTGTGGATTGGGAAAGAAAGTTGGCAAATTAATTGTCTGATTAAGAGCCACACTGGATACCACCTTAGGCATGAAGGTTGGACTGGTCCTGAGAGATACCCTGTCTGCATGAAAAACGATGAAAGGCTCCACTGCCATAAGAGCCTGTAATTCAGAAATCCTTCTAGGTGAAGTGACTGCTAAAAGGAAAGCTGTTTTCCAGGAGAGAAATTTTAAGTCTGCAGTAGCAACTGGCTCGAAAAGAGAGAGAGTGAGCTTCTCCAATAAAAAATTGAGGTCCCAGGCAGGGGTTGGAGCTCTCCTGGGTGGTCTTAAGTTTTTGGCCCCTCTGAGATACTGCTTTAGCAGGGGATGAGAGAAAAGGGGAGGTTCTGTGTTGTAATGAGCTGAAATGGCTGAGGCATGGATTTTTATGGAAGAAAAGGACAGGCCCTTGTGAAGCATCTCAGTTAAGTATTACAAAATCTGAGGAATGTTGGGCACTGCTTTGCTTATCCCTTGAAATTGATTCCAGGCACAGAATCTTTTCCATTTGTCAGCATAAGATTTTCTAGTACTAGGTCTTCTCAGCTCCAAAATGACATCCATCACAGGTTTGCTGATGGATGCTAAGGGTGAATTTAGGTGATTAGCCATGCTGCAAGATTCAAAGTCTGGAGTGTGTAGAATTTGGTTGTTCTGCTGAGACAGTAAGTAAGGTGTCTGAGGCAGGTACCACGGTGGAAGGTGTGACACATTGCGCAAGAGTGGGTACCAGTGTTGGCGAGGCCAATCTGGAGCAATCAAAATAATTTTTGGTTTGTCCTGTTTGACTTTTAGTAAAACTTTGGTGAGCAGCGACAGAGGGGGAAAGGCATAGACTGATAGGTTTTTCCAGCAGAAGGATAGAGCATCCACTTTCCAGGCTTTTTTGTCATGAGTTCTTGTGCAAAATTTGCCCAACTGATAGTTCTGGGGTGAGGCAAAAAGATCTATGTCTGGGTCCCCCCATTTGCGTGTCAACATGTTGAAAGTCCATGGGTCCAGTTTCCATTCGTGTGGGTCCATGAGATTTCTGCTTAGTTCATCTGCCAGAGTATTCAGCTTTCCTGGCAGGAATTGAGCTTGTAGTTGTACTTGACAGTTCAAGGCCGTGTTCCACAATGCCATGGCTAGTCTGCAAAGGGGGTAGGAGTGTGCACCCCCCTGTTTGTTTATGTACCACATAACCATGGTGTTGTCTGTCTTTATCATTAATTGTCCTGGATGAAGGTAGTCCTTGAAGGCTATCAGTACTTTCTGTACAGCTAGCATTTCTTTTTGATTGATATGAAGGTGTATTTCATTTGGGCTCCATTTGCCCTGAATGCACTTCCCTGCCAGATGTGCCCCCCAAGCATAGTCTGATGCATCTGTAGTTAGGGTTTGGGTGGCATGAGGTGGTGTGAATGGCAGTCCCTTGTTTTGGTGGCAGGCCTCTGCCCACCATAGGAACTCTAGTTGCAGGCAAGGTATGATAGGAATCATTGTTTCCAGGCTGTGGCAATGCTGACTCCATAGACTTTTTAAGTACCACTGAAGTTTCCTCATATGCAGTCTTGCATATGGAATTAGAAGAATACAGGATGTCATGAACCCCAAGGCTTGCAGTATTTGCCTTGCAGAAAGCAGGGTTTTTGTGGCCACCTGTTTGAAGTAAGTCATCAAATAAATTTGCTTCTCTGGTGCAAGGAAAGCCATCTGGGCAGTTGTATTCAAGCTTGCACCCAGGAATGTAATTTTTTGAGAGGGTACCAGTTGAGATTTCTTTTCATTTATAGTGTACCCTAGACAAGTTAGAACCCTTTTTACAAACGCCAGATGTTTTAGAAGAATGTCCTTGTTTTCTGCCTGAATTAGACAATCGTCCAGGTATGGATATATTTGAATATTTCTTTGCCTGCAAAATTCAATTACTGTAGCCAGTCACTTTGTAAAGACCCTGGGCGCAGTAGATAAGCCAAAGGGCAGTGCAGAGAATTGGTAATGCAAGTAGCCCACTTTGAAGCGGAGGTATCTTCTGCAAGATTCCCTGACTGGGATATGCAGGTAAGCCTCCTTTAAATCTAGAGTTGCCAACCAGGCATCTTTGCCTAGCATAGGAAGTAACTGGTTAAGTGTCAGCATCTTGAATTTTGGGATGTCCAGAAAGGTGTTTAGAGTAGATAAGTCCAGAATTGGACGCCATGATTTGTCTTTTATGGGTACCAGGAAAAGTCTTGAATAGAAACCTTGTCCCTTTTCCTCTTCTGGTACTAGTTGAATCGCCCCCATGTTCATGAGGGAAAGTACTTGTTTCTGGGCCTCTGCCCACTGATTTTGGGGCAGGTCTGGGCATCCGTTTGGAATTGGCAATGTGTGGAAATGAAATCTGTATCCCTGGGATACTATATTTAAAACCCATTTGTCCTGGGTTATAAGTTGCCAGTTTTTTGCATGTAGAGCCAGTTTTCCCCCCAAAGGGGTGGCTAAAAGATAATTGCTTGGTAAGTCTAAAGGGAAGTCATTGAGACTGCTCACAATAGGGAGGTGTCTTGTTGTTTCCAGATTTGGAAGAGGAGGCACCCCATTGTTTTGTTCTGAAAGTCCCTTGGGACTGAAACCTGGTGCCTTTGGAATATCTGGGTTTGACTGGAGTGGCTCTCAAAGGAACTGGAAAGGACCAGTTCTTAATAGGCCAGTGTCTACTAAATCTTGGAGGTTGTACTTGTAAGAAATCTTTCACAGTTTGCATAGATTTAGCTTTATCTTCCATCTTTTTTAGAACTACTTCAGCCTTATTACCAAAGAGGTGGTCCTGTTGTAAAGGGGCATCTAACAATTTTGCTTTAACATGATCAGGCAGATTTTGCTCTTTGAGCCAGGCATGCCTTCTTAGCACAGACCCAGTTACAGCAGTCCTGCAAGAGGCCTCCAAAGAATGAAAACCACATTGCAAAGTATGTTTTCCAACTTGTTCAGCTGAATGTAAATCCAAACTAGCAAAACCGAAACAAGAAAAGAAAACGAGCAGGCAATGGAATATCCAACTGTTTATTGTACGTAAGCAAAAGGTTTTTAAACTGGGAAGTGAATCGTTTTTACTTGTCTGAAGAAGCTGAAGTATTTTGTTCAGTGAAAGCGCTTGCATACAATAAACAGTTGGATATTCCATTGCCTGCTCGTTTTCTTTTCAGTTG